>NW_009624239.1:0-37065 GCF_000690535.1 Cariama cristata | reverse complement strand
AATGGGTTAAACCAATAAGGGCACCGTGTTATGTCATCAGGTCATCTTATTGTGCATAAAGGGCTATAGGACCTAATGAAATCTGGGATCTGGGGGAGGGAAGAGGCAAACGTCAGCTTCTGTCAACCTGCCTGGACAAACTGTCAAAAAACAGGATGCAAGGCAGGTATTAATCTGAACAAATGTTATTTTTTTATTTAGAACATTTCCTACTCAGCATCTCTAATGAGCAATTGCATTTCTGATTTAAGGCAGAAAAAGCTGCACTGAGACTGATACTAGAATTTTAAAGTAGTATCATCTTCTATAGCATGATTTTGAAAACCTCATTCACTTAGTTTTCTCTCTCAGATTGTACATCTGTAATTTTCTCTTTCCAAAGATCCTCCAATTTTGGTGACAAAAGGCCTGGAGGACACCAGTACCTATGTTGGTGAACGAGTAGAACTGAGCTGTGAAGTGTCTGAGGATGATGCAAATGTGAAATGGTAAGCCGCACTTTGAAGAAATACTGTTTTCCTTGAGAATAAAACCTAGAATATTTTAATTGTAGGCAAAAATACAGACAGCTATTTGTATACCAATAAATCTGAAAATTGTTAAGAAAATCTCAAGAAAACATTACTCAAAAATGTGTCAACAGCAAAAATATCTTTACACATTCATGGATGAGTTTGTTTAACCTTTTCTTGTGCCTTAAGTCTTACAAAGTCTTCTCTGGAAGTTTCGGTCTATGGGAGTGTTATTTCCACAGGGCTTCTATTGGAAAAATCATAATTCTTTTTTTTCCATCAGGTTTAAGAATGGTGTAGAACTTACCAATGAACCTAAATCTCGGTATCGAATCAAGGTTGAGGGTAAAAAACACACTTTGATCATAGAGGAAGCTGCAAAAAATGACAATGCAACTTATTCAGTAATGACAACTGGAGGCCAATCAGAAGCTAAGCTTTCAGTTGATTGTAAGTATCCATCTTGCTCTTGAACTCGTATGTGACAGTTTACTAGCTTACAGAATCATAGAATCATAGACTCATAGAATCATTTGGGCTGGAAGGGACCTTTAGAGGTCATCTAGTCCAACCCCCCTGCGGTGAGCAGGGACATCTCCAACTAGATAAGGTTGCTCAGAGCCCCATCCAGCCTGACTTTGAATGCCTCCAGGGATGGGGCTTCCACCACCTCTCTGGGCAACCTGTTCCAGTGCTTCACCACCCTCATTGTAAAAAATTTTTTCCTTATGTCAAGTCTAAATCTACCCTCTTTTAGTTTAAAACCATTACCCCTTGTCCTGTCACAGCAGACCCTGCTAAAAAGTCTGTCCCCATCTCCCATATAGGCCCCCTTCAGGTATTGGAAGGTCACAATGAGATCACCTCAAAGCCTTCTCTTCTCCAGGCTGAACAACCCCAACTCTCTCAGCCTGTCTTCATAGGAGAGGTGCTCCAGCCCTCGGATAATTTTTGTTGCCCTCCTCTGGACCTTCTCCAACAGGTCCATGTCTTTCCTGTGCTGAGGGCTCCAGAGCTGGATGCAATACTCCAGGTGGGGTCTCACCAGAGTGGAGTAGAGGGGTGGAATTACCTCCCTCGACCTGCTGGCCACACTTCTCTTGATGCAGCCCAGGATGCGGTTGGCTATTTACAGAAGTAAATAATTTGCTTGCCTTTTCCTGGGGGTTTGAAGGGAGACTTAACTTCCATACCAATTTCTTTGCTGCAAATCTCTAGAATGGTGACTTTCCTTTAGGTGCTGTTTGCAGTAACAGTCAATGAACTAGTCCTGCTTGAAAATTTTCTGTCACTCCATTAAGATGGAAAACAAAGCTATCCATCCAAAGATATAATAGGTCAACAAAGTGAAATCTTCACGGAAGTATCTGCTTTTCTTTAATCCTTTCAGATTTTCACAGGAAAGCTGAACTAAGGCTTTTTAGCCAAAATCAGAAGAAAAGTATTTTGCAAAAACAAGTAGTTCTGTAATCAGGCATACTGTTAACAGGCATCAGGGTCACTTGACCTGAACTCACAGGCACAAACACATGACTACAGAGCTCCCTCAGTATTGTTTGTGCAGTATCTCTTTAAAATGCCTGTGTTTTTTAGCAAAAGGTATGTGCCCGTTCTCTAAAGTTATCACACATTATGCATAAACATACACTGTTTTGTAATACTTATACTGCTTTTGACTATTTTGTACAAATTGTCATCCTAAGCACAACCAATTCATGCTGTTCTATAATCAAGCTGGAAATTATCGTCCGTGGCTATTGAGCTCTGTCATCTTTCCTTTCAGGCAACTTCTCTGGTGGATTTTCCAACTGGCTTTCTATAAAACAGTGCCTTTCCCATCACAATTTGTTTCCTATGTCAGATTCTAGTCAGGGACATTCACTGCATACAGATGGTACTGTGTGTTCAGCCTGGTCTCTGGTCTACAGCATCTAATCTTCCAGAAAATGAAAGTGAAGCGGGGCACCAATTTTCAGACTAAAGTTTTACAAAAGCCAGTAACATCTGTGGATATTTGTAGGATGAGTTAAGGCAGTTTAGCAAACATGACAACAAGTAGCCTACGAAGTTAAGCTTACTGGCCAGTCAGCGTTTGCTACCAACCTGGCAAAACAGGTTGAGAACTACAGTCCCCACTTGTGATGAAACACTTTGGTAAGTCTCCAAATTGTCTCGGATCAGCTGGGAGAGCTATGAGAGCAGTTAGATCACCGTTAGATCACAGGAATAGTGGGTTGTAATCCCTTCGAGTGCATAGGTCTGGGCACATATGTCTTTCACTTCTATAAAGTTTCTTACTGGAACCTGTGGATAGAAACACCCTACCTCCAGCACCTAAACACCAGAGAGGGGACAGCATTCAAATTATGCTCCTGGGGTTAGTTCTACTGGCAATATCCATGGAGTTTCCCCAGTCAGGGTATGGGTATTTTGAATCACCCTTTCTAAGGAATCAGACTACATGAAGAGAGGTTAATTTATGTAGCTACAGGTATGTATTACTAGTATTTCAACTTGAGAACTTCATTATTGGAGTAATTTTTCTGATTTGAAGACTATTGTGATGGTTAGTAGCGGCTCCGTGACAGAACCATAAGCCATTGCTTGATATTATCATTAATATCTCTGCTTCTCTTTTTCTAAGTGAGACCACTGAAGATATCACTTGCACTAGAAGACCAGACTGTGAGGCTTGGACAGGAAATCCACCTGAAGTGTGAGATATCTGAGAACGTGGAAGGGAAATGGTACAAAAATGGGCAACTGGTCGAAGCTAGTGACCGTGTAAAGCTTTATCACAAAGGAAGGTAAGCCTGTTGTGTATTGACTTGACTTTTGATGGAATGACACTGTAGAGGTGTGCCAATATGTGGGTTATGTCACTGAAAATTATCTGGTAATCCAGCCTAACCTTTATCCCTCAAATATATTTATTTTTTTCATCATAAAAGACATGTCTCCTTGCCCCCTTTCACCTTGCGTCTTTTGGCTGTGGAGGACAATAATCAAATCCTTGATCCATATAAGTTCAAGTTATTAATTTTTTTGACATTGCTGTTGTTGTTAGTATGGGATATAAGTAGTAAAGTAAAATAATTGTTAGACATTCTTAAAAATATATAGCTTTTAAATGTCTGTTTTTCTGATAGCTTCTCTTTTTGTCAACTCAGATCACACAAACTATGTGGAGGTATCAGGTCCCTTTGCATTTATAATCCATCATTCTTCACGGAAAGTTTGTCAGTTTAAAACAAAAATAGCTCCTACCTTTAACTACATCCCCTTCACTTCAGCTTAGCAGACCATTCAAACAGCTGGGAACTGTGCTTGTGAAGATGCTCCTAAACAGGCTATAAAATGTTTGCATTGACTCCGTAACACTCATTAAGTCACAGTAAGGGACAAGTGCCAGTTGTGCGATGACCCCTTGGACTGACATAAGCTGAGGGAGCTCCCCACAGCCCATGTAGGCCCATAGGGTGAGGTAAGGGAAAGGGGAGCAGGACGGGCTCAGAGGTGGGTCCTTACCTTGAACAAAACTTAGCCACAGCAGGTCATAGGAGAGCAAAAATATCATCGTACTGGAAGACACAGTTAGGTAGAAAGAGCAACATATGCTTTGCTCACCCACTTCTTTATTCTGGCAAACAAACAGTAGATTGAATCCTGTCACAAAGATGGTCTAACAAAAGTTAGAATATTCTCACAATGGGATTACCTATAGATTTGTTCTTGAACAACCAAATTACAATCTAATGGCAGCAGCACAGAATCCCTATGTCAAAGAGATTACACTCCTGTATTTTTCTACTTCGGTATTCAAACAAAAATATTAGAAATGGTTACATTATTTGGTGGTTGTCTCAATAATATTTTGTACAAATCACACAGTTTTTTATTAATCAGCTAAAATACCACTAAGCAGCCAGCAAAGGCTCTTTAGTCAGTAATTTTACACAATTGCACAGATCGCCTGAACTTTTCACAGATTTTCCTTATAGCTTCAAGCAGTCTTCAAAAATATTTTACATTGATTTCTTTTCCAACTTTTTACAGAATCCACAGATTTGTTATAGCAAGTGCTGCTGTTGATGATGAGGGTGAATACATGTTTGTACCAGATGCCTATAATATTAATATTCCATGTAAAGTACATGTTGTGGGTAAGTAATATGGCACATTGACTAATATACAACATCTTTCTCTGACCTTTGGAAATTAAAAGCAGTGTGAAATATCCTTGATTACAATCAGTTTGTTTCCTCTGAGCAGGCATCTACCAGAGAAAACAGACTTGCTGCTTTGGCAAAGTGCAAGTGAGCTAGTCAGAGAGCGATTTGCCTGTGCTCAGGATCTGCACAGGGCTTACAAGCCTGGGGGAGCTCCCAGGGAAGGCTTCTTGATGTTGAATTCCTAAACCTAAATCACTACTAAGAGTTTGTGTAAAACACTTGTTGCTGTCCTCTTTTCTGATATACAGTGTTGTCTTCTTTGAAGAATTGGCTTGCTGACATTGCAAAATGTGATTTAGCTTGGTAAAACATTAGTAGAATAGGTACAGTATTTACATATTCCCTAAATATGTTAAATGATATCTAGAGAGCAAAATGTTTGTGGGTAGCTTTTGTTCACTCAGCATAACAGAAGGCTGGTTAATGATCCCAGTCTTTCAAACAAAAATAAAACAAGGCATTGACTCTTTCCACAACAATACCTCACTGGCTTTTAACTGCAACCAGCAACTTGGAAGTCAAAAGGAGAGCAATATAAATGACAGCAGTTTTAGAAAATATGTTCTGTAATTGAAGCTGAAAGAAGTGGGACATCTGTGTTAGAAAAAGTGTTGGCAAGGTTTAAGGAGAATGAAAAGGGAAGGGGTACTAGAGGGGTATGCCCACCGATATAACTTCCAATACATTAAACAAGTTATAAGAGGATAGTCATCAGTTGTTCTCCATACACGTGTCACAATAAAAGTGACCATTCCATTTTCAGAAAAAGGATTTGAGTTAAGAAAACTCTTAAACTGTAAGAACAGTAATGTCTGAAGCATGGTAAAAGGTGTTGTAGAAAGCCTTCAATGGAAATTATCAGAAGAACTTAGAGGAAATCTCTCTCAGAAGTTACCTGAATATAAATAATTCCGCCTCAGGAAGACAGTTTTGGGTTGGTTTTTTTTAATAGTCCTACTATTGCAAAACTTCTATGGTGCCATGATTTATTTTTTATCAGACAACTATTTTCTTAAAAAGAAATATTCTTCACAAATTTTCTTCCAAACAAAAAATCAGTTGACTAAAAATACCAAGAAAATACAAAACAGAGCATGTTTCTCTATGTTGCAGACCTGTGCCAGGTCACTGAACTCTCGGAGTGGCAGCCACATGGCAAATGTGGACAATCTCTCCTTTTTCAGATCCTCCTAAACTCCACCTGGATGGTCTTGGGGAAGGTAACACTGTGACAGTAGTGGCAGGAAGCAAACTACGACTTGAGATCCCCATCACTGGCGAGCCAACTCCAAAAGTCATGTGGAGTAAAGGGGACAAGGTACATTTTCATTATGCATGTTTCTTTAGCTTAACAAGGGGTCTTTTCCTTCAAAAAATAACCTTTAGCCTTGTGAAGACATTTATTTTAATGGCAGAAAATAAGGAGGAGATGCATTTTATCTAAAAAGCTCTCCTTGCTCAAAAATGAAGGGTAAAATGGGTAAATATTATTTAGTACCTTTTGGGTCTTTTTGAGGAGAGGCTGAAATTAACGAAGGAAAAAAATATGGTTTTGCTATAAATAAATTGTAAAAGAGATGGACATATGAGATGCAGAAGAAAACTAGAGAAATTCTACCAAATGGCTACTTCTTCTGCACATACTGCCCAGAACGGTTGCCAGGCCAGGTTTTGACAGGAAGCCATGGTATGGTCTGGTTTTGAAAAATGAATGATAAAATCTGACGGACTGTCAAGTCTCAAATGAAACAATAAGCTGGGCAATTGGTGTCTTGCATCTGGTGTCTTAATGCAAAACTTTGCAAAGATCAACCCCTGGCCAAAAAAACGCTTTTCACATTTAAATTTTCATTGTGGTATGTGGAAGCTAGAACATACTATTATTACTGGATTCGTCAGACCTGCCTGGTCAAATCTCTGACTCCTGTTTTTCAAATATTAATTGTAGTATCACCACTATGGACTTGTCCACATAGGAAATTATTCTAGGAGAGCTCTTACTCCAAAATATGTGCCAGCATTTGAAGTCTGTGAGGACAAACTACTGACCATTACAATCACTCTGACCTTTAAACTGAATGAATTACATTTTGATCTGACTTTTGGGAGAATCCACTACTCTCTTTCCATCAAATTAATGACAGGTAGTGTTGCCAAAAGCATGTTCTTGCTCACAGGACAAGTAAGCCTAGTGCCTCTTCCTTTGAGATGCAATGGCTGAACTGAGTACTAAACAGTTACTGTATTTTAAAGTCATTTATTTGTCCCTCAGTTATTTTGACATTTTTGTGATCATAAGGTAATTGAAATTCTGAGCTTTAGTGGGTTTTTTCTTACGGTTGCTTTACTATTTTTGCAGAAGTGTCCTGTACTGCATTTGGATGTTGATTTTTGAACATTTTGATTCTCAAATGCAGAAAATATGACTTTTCCCTCTGCTTACTTTGTTTCCTAGTGGATCACAGACAGTGGAAGAATACGGGCAGAAACATACCCTGACAGCAGCTGTCTGGTCATTGATGCAGCTGAGAGAGAAGATTCAGGTCCTTTCAGAATAATGTTAAAGAATGAGGCTGGAGAGGACACAGCTCTAATCAACATTAAAGTCGTTGGTAAGTCATGTGGAACAGTGCACATGAGCCATGTCTTTTATCACAGCCCTTTTCAATAAATGCTCCTTAAATCACCCTGCCTTTCTGCACCCCAACAAGAGACAAATTCTTCTTCCTCTATCTGAAGGGTCTCTTCTGTAGATGTCATCCTCCCTAGCTACCAAACTGTTGTAGATTCTTGGAAAACTTCCATTTCCCTGTTTCTCCCCATTTTCAGGTGTGGAATAGAGGTGCAAGGATACTAAGGCCCAGTGTTACTGAAGGGCACAGGAGCTTAGCACGGACTTGAAGTAGGAGTTAATTATCACACCCCTGCAACCTCACGCTGCAGGGGCCAAACTTGTGCAGTTGCCTCAGGCTGCTGTTAAGAGTCTCCCTTCTCCATTCCCCATGTGGCTCTGGGCTCTGTCTTACCACGAGCCGTCAAGTGTCTCTCAAGTGTCTTGACTGTGCTGAGGAGCTTGGCATTCATCCCTTCCTAACCATCTGCCAGGATCCAAAGAGACCTTCTTTCTCTCTCTCTCCTCATTATGAACTCCTGTTGCACTTAAAACTATTCAGATGTGTTTCTTATTTGACACTTTTTATTTAAATTTATGTAAAAAGAAGAAAGATTTTTTTAAAAAAATAATGTCTACTTTGTTTACAACAGATGTCCCTGATCCTCCTCAGGCACCAAATGTGACTGAGGTGGGTGAAGACTGGTGTGTTATGACCTGGGAACCTCCAGCAAATGATGGTGGATCACCCATCTTAGGTACATACTTTTTTGTATGGTGATGCTCTAATACAGACAAAAGAAACAAACACCAAATAATGGACTCCATAGGATCAGAGTTTAGCTCAGGCCTTGGAGAGCTGCACTTTGAGTATTCAGTTGCAAGAATGTTCTACTCAATCTTTGACTTTATCAGATACCTGTTTTTCTAACGCTTTTTTGTATGTTGCCACATTATCAATCCCCCTACTTGAAAGACAACCTCTTATAATACCAAACTTTGAACAGTTAGCCTGTTTGAATGTTAGCAGGAATTTCAGAAACTGTTTACTGAGTAAATTGGAATATCTTCCAATACACTGAATCAAACAGAAAGTCAGAGGGGCCCAGAGGCCAGCAGAATCAGGCCCTTTTCACTCTGAACTAAATAAAGCGGTGTTATAATTGAAGTCTGAAAAAAGCTCGTATGTGTCCATGAAAGCCAAACAGGTCTCTATCAGATAGATTGCAATGGGAAAGATTTAACAATAACCCCTAAACCAGCCTGGGGCTAGAAGGGGATATTGAGGTCCATCCAGAAAAAATGCCATTGGGCACCAAAAAATAGACCACTCACTATTGAGCTTTATGCCACCACTTGCTATAATAAAATTTTGATTGGTCAACAGGATATTTCATTGAAAGGAAAAAGAAACAAAGCTCCAGGTGGATGAGGTTGAATTTTGAACTGTGTAAAGAAACAACTTTCGAGCCAAAGAAGATGATTGAAGGTGTTGCTTATGAGGTCCGTGTATTTGCTGTTAATGCAATAGGCATTTCCAAACCAAGTATGCCTTCGAAGTCCTTTGTTCCTTTAGGTAAGTAACTAAGAGCATAGAGATAGATATGCATTTAGAAAATTATCATTAATGCATTATTACAGTAATCTAATTATATAAATGTAGTGCTTGCACTTGTGTTGCACAGGACCTGTCTTTGTTAGATGCAGTGTAAACTATATGTCTATCCCTGAAGGATTTATAGTCTTTTATAAACAAGAAACAAGGATATATAGACAGAAAAATGGTGCACCACAAAAAAACAGTCACATGTTACTGGTGCTATTGATATGGTCAACACTATGGTCAATATGTTTTCAAGACCAGAACTAATAGTTCCACATAATTGTGTATCATCACTGGTACCCCCTGAGTCAACAGAGTCAAACTACTGCCAGGCAAGCTGCCAATTTAGAGAACTGATAAAGATGTTTAATTATAGTCTTGATTGATTTATGTGTCTTTCTCCTGCTGTAAGTTCAGTCAGGCACCGGCTTTTGGCCAAAAACGGTCAGGAAAAGCGACCAGAAGTCTAAAGATCAGTATTTGCAGACTGCACTGTATGAAACTGAGACTTCTTTTCACGTGTCACTACTTAACGTTTTGCTGTTGCATAGTAGCTTGCCATTTTAAAATGTACAAGTATTCACAAATAATCTATACATTTCCAATAAAAAAAAAAATCACAAGCATACGATCTATCATAATGGTAGAAATCTATGGAAAAAATAAGTGAATTTTCCCCAACATTACAACAAATCATACGATAAGATACATTTGAATAGTCCCTAATTTCACTCTGCGCCTCATCAATCCCCATTAGCTGAAGTAGCGACTTTTTCCCAGAAAGGGATCACATATTTTCAATATACTTTTGCAGACAATCCAGATTAGGCTACATCATGTTTTATACTATTCTACACATCATCTTATTGCTTTATATTAATGTAACAGCTAGAGGGCCTTGTCATTCACCTAGTGACAGACTAATTTGGTAGCCTTTTCCTGCAAAGAAACAGATTTTCAAACTACTGTGACAATCACAAGTCCCTGTAAAAGAAAGGTGTCTTGTTCTCTAGGCCAGCAAAGGTTCCCACCTTGCTCAGGGGCACCCTCACAATGCAGAGGAGGAGGAGGAAGGTGGCTGTTATTGCTACAGCATGCTCTCCTTTCCCAGAAAATACCTGCTGTTGTAGAATACGCGACACACAACTACTCACAACAACTATCTTCCACTGCTCTTTGTCCTTCTCACTCCTCAGCAGGAGGAATTTAACTCTGGGTTAGGCTGTGAGCAGACAGGGAATGAGATACCTGCTTCTCCTAGTTTGGTCCTGATTGGGAAAGATGTGTCAGGGACGACTGGAAATGCCTATTAGGCAGGGTTTAGCCTGTCACCCACAATGCTAAATTAGAGAAGTACACACCATAAATGTCAGCCTTTAATTGTAACACATTTTTCTGCCTTCTCCCTGCTGCCTGCTTGCTTCAGCTGTTACCAGTCCACCGACTCTCCTGGCGGTGGATGGAGTGACTGATACCTCAGTTACAATGAAATGGAGGCCACCAGACCACATCGGAGCGGCAGGGTTAGACGGCTATGTTGTAGAGTACTGCTTTGAAGGAAGTAAGTGACAACGACTGTGGTATGTTACTCATAGTGAAAGTAGGTGACTTTCTCCATTTTTTTCTCTATGGGTATCAGGTGCTCTCACTTTTTAAGGCATAGACTAATCAGTCAGAAAATCTCAAGCAGCAGGGTTTTGTTCAGGCTTCCTTTGGTTTGTATTCCAGATCCCACCCATTGATTGTAGTTCAACCCATCTTACATTTGATCTGAAATACAAATCAAAAGCCATATAATCTGTTGTAGTGTACCAAGTACCATGTTAATAGCGATCCTCTTGTTCGAGCTAAATGAAGAGTTGATGCAGTGAAGAGTGGACGGATGATTGAATAGGAAATAACGAACAACAGTAAGTATGGTCCAAAATATGCACAAGTTGGCTGGGTTTTAGGGACAGGAGGTCCTCAGTGTGGTAATTCCTATCTTGACATATTACTAATTGGCCACTTCAGGTGCCAGTTCCCAATACTGAGGACAGACAGCCTCTCCAAGAGCTCGCTGTAGAAGTTATCTACGCATGCAAAGTTCATGGCATATTTAAAAGTCTGGATATTTAATTTCTCCAACATTTCAGTGTAGTTAGATACAGGATCTTTAACTATGTCCATCTAAGACACAAATCTATACAGAACTGAAGGAGAAAGATAGAGACATAAGACACTGAATAAATGTATGAAAGTAAAATAATAAGAAATAGGGAAATATAATTTATATTTTACAACTAAGAGGTTTTGGTGATTAAGCAGCAGAAACTTAGTATTTTCCAGCAGATTTTCTTCTAAATTGGCATTGAATGAAGTCTATTTTCAAAAAGTAAAATTCACCAACCCCTGGGGAAATATCAAATAGCCTGGAGTGGTATGTGCAATACCCGGCCTCTGTGGGCAAATGTCAGTCAGTGGGACTCCAGTAATGTGTGTATTTGGATGAATGGGACACAGTTATCTTCAGCTCTGCTAGCTGCTGCTCTTAACTGTGCTGTAAATCAAGTGATGAGTTGGACACCTTTTTTCATAAAGGAATTTATTTCAATGAAAGCTTTTCATGAATGCAGTCCACAGCCTGGGACGAGGTAGATGACAGAACTTGTCATTCACACTGTCACATGTTTCAGATTCAGACAACCCAGGAAAACAGTAGTTCACAAAAGTGGTCAGATACCACAGAAGCAGAGTGCCCTCAGCTCTCACTCAGCAAGTGGGAGAGGGAGTGAAGAAGAACCACGGGCTTTTATCAGGAGCACTCAGCATCTCATAGTATTGAGCTGAATATCTGTAAGGAGCAGGAACAGACTGCAAGAAGCTCAGAGATCTGGAGAAGATTACCTGAAGGCAGACACAGCTGGAATGGTAGGAAGGGTTTTCCTTGTATATTGGGAGGGAGCTGTGGGAACAGCTCAGAACGAGTAAGCATGCAGTCTTAGATCAAGATGCAGCATTCCTACAATGTTTCCGTTGCACAGGCAAGATGCATGGGAATATAAAGGGGACTACCAATGCGAGGACTTCAGTGTATGCTCTGTTTAGCATTGGTAGGATGGTGGGGAAAAAGTTAAAAGTGCTTGTAATATGCTACTGTCATAAAACCCTTGACATTACAGTATGTGATATCCAAATTAGATAATAAGAGAGGATGAGAAATATATATATATATATGCTAATGCAAACTATGGTTTTCAGAGGAATCTTCCAAATCTATCTTTTAAGGACTATTAAACAGAAGAACATTGTATACCTGCTGAATGGAACAAATTCTTTACTTTTTTTTTTTTTTCAGATAGGTTTAAAACTTATGAAGATACAACAAAATGGCAGTCAAGTCTGTCATTTTATTGTTACCCACCTCAGTCAAAATACAATGGGTACAATGTATTTTACATAGCTTTCTGAGTGTTTATGTATATCTATATATGCCTCCTATATATGTATATACATCTATATATACACAATTGACATTATTTATGTATATATATTATGAAAATGGTTAGGAAGAAGCAAGCTTAGTAGAAAACACCAATTTAAAAGGACGTGTTATTGGAATATACATCCTTTTCTCTGTGTTCAGTCCTTTTTTTTCTTTCTTGCAATATCACAGTGCCTTCTTTTCTCAGTCCTTTCAGTGCCTGTTCTGCCTCAAACTAATTTCTTCTATAATGTTTAATAACTCTTTTGAATTTCAAGGTGGTACTTTTTATGACTGTCTATATTCATTCTGCTGTTCTTTTCTTTTAGTTATCTGTTTGTAAACTCATTTGTCTTTACCTTCTCCATTCTTTCATCGTTGTAACTGATGTAGATTTAGAGGGCTTTTTTGAGTCCTCCTTACCATAGCAATCATTAGGAGAAATCACAAGCTGAAAATGGGTAGACAATATATATATATAATTCAAAAGAATCATGTACCATGATCATTGGTTTGGCTTCATGAAAACTGGTATTTCCCTTTAGTCTGAATTTCATAACTTGATCAACATGGTGGGCCCTTGGACTTCCTTAACTATGGTAGCACCTTTGACAGCTCTCCGTGTATATTACTGAACTGCAGCCTCATCATGAGTATCGATCTGACATCGCATAGGTGTGAATAACATGAATATAGAACTTCCCAGGGCTAGTTTACAATATCCAATTTGAACCTCTTGCTGTGGTGATGTGGAGTAGACCAAATCTTATTGACACTAGAGAAGTCAATTCCTAGGAATGTATGCTGCTGACTGGTTCTTGTGTGACATTTCAAGGGCAGTCTGATGAGCTTGGCCTTAGTTTTCCCTAGGACATTATGTTTATCTGCCTTTAAAGGGCCATGGTACCTGCAGATTATCTGTTTTCATACTAGTAAATAAGCACTTTGGAGAGCCTCTGTTGGCTGAGATCTTTGTCACTGCACCCATCCAGGACACGCATAGACACTAGAATAGTATTTTTATTGTCCTGAAAATAGCCGAGTACAGGATTCCAGGAAATCCAGGGCAGTAATAGCTTTGTCCAGGAAATAAAGCCTTAGTGATTACATCATATCTGTCATCATCCATCATTTTGGCCTTCTTTAATTTTCTTTCTATGTTGCCTTTATCTAAATGTGTTCTCTTCCTCTGTTTCCCCAAGTTTTTTTCCAAGACTTCTCTTTTTCTGTCTTACTCAGAATTCTTCTCTGAATTTCTTCTCTCTTCTATGATGTGTTATCTTGTCCTCCTACACTTTCTCCCATCACAATTTTGTTTCATTTCTCTCTTCCAAATGTTCCTTTTGTCTCTTTCATCTCTCCAGGGCTGTGATCAGGCCCAAAGGAAAAAAACAACCTTACCTCCTCCTCTTCCTTTATCCTTTATTTTTCCTGTGAGCATCATGCATAACTGTTCTAGATGCCCTCTTCCCATCTCTTTCCTCCCTGCAGTCTCCCTAAGTATGAGTCCTCTAAATCTTTAAAGCCCAGCATCTATCTTTGCATACTTACTAACAGGAATTGCTAACCACTGACAAAATGCTCCATCTGTGTGAAAGTGGGTGTCTCTGATTAATTTTAAAGATGGATTCTCACAAGGTATATCGACAGATCTGTCTGAGGAATTGGTGGAGCCACCTTTTAACTTGGAAGGTACAGTATTCAACAAAGGATATAAATCTTCTTTAATGAAAGAAAAAAATCTCTTCATAAAAGTAAAGATAAATTTCTGAGAGTGAATTTTAGGGGCAACAGTCTACAGAATTTGCTGTAGTACATGTATAAGGGGAGGGGGAGGTGCTTGGAAAACAGTCATTGATTGCAATCCTCTTCTGCTAGAAGCTGAAAGAAGCAGCTTGAAGGAGAACTTAATTCCTAAAAGTAAGACATATAGTTATGAAAATGTACCACACTATTGCACTCTAAGTCTTCAGGGCTCTCTAGTTTATAATAGTTCTCTCATCTTCTGTGACAATTTTATAATGCTATCTTTATATGATGTGGAAAGCACTAATCCTGACTTGCTACTGCATAAATCTGACTCCAAATGTCAAGGTGCCAGCAGTGTTAAAGCAATCTATGTTTGGAGGACAGGGTGGAATAGGAAGTATCATTTGTAATTGAAGCTCTTCCGCAAGACTGGACTGTTACAATCACTCTATGGATTACATGCGACTGTCTAGGCGTAGGACAAAAAATCTGAGAACGCTGTAACTATGTGAATAATTCTGACACAGCCTTCCTTCTTTAAAGGCACGAGGAGAGATGGCATTTCATTGCAATTTGTAAATATTCTGTGTTTCTCTCATGCCTGTGCTCTCAGTGGTACTTTCAAGGGTACTCAGTACTGGTTGAAATTAATTATAAAACCCATTTCTCTCTAAGGAAGCTGTTAGAGCAATGATGAGTGCTTTTGGAAAGATACTCTATGTCCCCCTTGTTTTCTATCAGCTGAATTAAAAAAACTAATCAGTGTTCACTCTGGTACAATTAAATGACAGACACATTCTAAAAACATTTATTTCTCTATAAATATATAATCGGCAGAAACTCTTCATGGTTTGAAACAATCTTCCTACGTGTGAAAGTGAATCATTATCATGTTATAGCATGATTAGACAAACAAAATAGAGGTATTAATTAGAATATAATGAATCTATTACTCTTCTGTAATTTTCCTCATCTGTGCAGTGGATGTATTTATAATTCCCTATTCTTTCAATTCGTCCTCCCCTCCTCTTTTCCCTAAACTAGCTGATGAATGGATTGTGGCTAACCCGGAGCTGACAGACAAAACGAAGTTTACTATCAACGGCCTGCCGACTGGTTCAAAAATCCTTGTGAGGGTAAAAGCTGTGAATGCTGCTGGTGAAAGTGAGCCCAGGTACCACCCACAGCCTATTTTAGTCAAGGAAGTGATAGGTAAGATCCTCCTGCCTATGCCCACCCACAAATACGCTCTGCTTCCATACTTAGTTCTGCTTTTTTAAGGCTAATACTTACTTCTTGTTGGAAACCAACGATATGACCTTACAAAGTCATTGTGCAGTGGCTAGAAATCATGTAACAGTCTTTAAAAATATTCATAATACTTTTTATTTTTTTTTTCTTACTGACCCTTTATTGCTTAGGCTTTCAAAGTTTTTTTTCTTCAGAACTTGAACTTGATGTTGCTTTTTGTAAGTTGCATTAGGTTTCTCACCTATTCCTACCACCATAGGATTTGGTGTTACAAAAAATGGCAGTGTACTGAATGTAACATTGTGGGACCAAGAAATTTTAGATACCTCGCTCATTAGTCACTTCTGGGAATTGCAGACCACACGGTCTCCTATTTATACTGATGCCCACCAGTGATGCTTCAGTTAGGAAAGATAAATATCAGACAGAAACTTTTGGCTTTTTGCAGAACCTCCAAAGATTCGTCTACCAAGACACTTAAAACAAACCTATATGCGGAGAGTTGGCGAAACTGTGAATCTTGTTATTCCTTTCCAGGTAAGAACTAAAAACACTGACATGAAAATACTCTATTTGTCTTATACCACTGCTTTTTAACTTATTTCCGTGTAACTTTGGTAGACCAGTGAGTTAACTTAAGCAGATGTGGAAGCACACTGAAGTACATAGGTGCTTGAAAGCTTTTGCTTTGACATCTCAAAGAAATTATGTTAAGCCAATTAATGAATTGGGTAACTAGCTTAGACAGACTAATTTGTCATTGGTCATCCAAAGGACACTTATAAATCCTCACAGTAGACATTACACATGAGATAATTGCTAGCACAATGCAAAATGGCTACACTGGCAGTAGATAGATATGGTATCAAGGGTGGGACTGTAGCATTTAATTATTTTCTTGTCATGAGAGAGAGGAAAACAGAGGGGAAGAGTGGGCAGTTTCACTGTCTCCTATAGAAACTGCAACTTGTAAATCCTTGAGATCACAGCTACAATATGACTATTTCTAAAGATACAGCATGTTTTCCCACAGTATTGTGATAACCTTCATTTCCTTACCTTTTACAACAGTGGTTGTGTCTCTACCTGCAGGGTCCTTATTCTTCTGAATACAAGAATTACAGCAGAATTAATTTCTATTTCATGTCTGCACACCTAAAGATACTGGGTGGGCATAATCGGGTTTCTACAAGGCTGTAAAAAGCCTAATAAAAGCATGATCAGCAGTACACTGCAAGATACACTGCTCTTGAGAAATTAAAGAAATATTTTGTGGTTATTCTCTAAGATCATGCATTCAAAAGGTGTGAGATTACCCTTTTCAGACAGTATCTGCAAATTGTTTGACTCTGGAAGGCAAATCCCATGGTAAAGCAGGTAGAATTCACTCTGATTTGAGTACCTAAATTGGACACTATTAGACACACAAAAATGGCACACAAAAGATGTCAATCCAGCCTACCTAACAACTATTTCAACTGCTTTTGCAATGAAAAAAGAGAGTTTGGGATCCCTGGAGGTTTAGTCCACTACTTTCCTCTTTCACTGGCAGTGTAGAGAATGTAGGCGCTTCCAGAGGGTGAAATATTTTGTTCAGCATTTTCTGGGTTTTTTTCCTCCTTTTAGAAAACTAGAAATTAATTGTGAAATTTAGCCACAAAGTAAATTGTCCAATTTAGCCAGAATTAGCAAATATTTTCAGTCTCATGGGAAAAAAAAAAAAAGCAAACTTCATTTTAGGTGAATTAATATGATAGCATCTCAAATGCTGTATGATTTTAAAAAGAATTCTCAGTTTCTTTCAGGACTGTTTTTATTTCCCATTTGGGAAAAACGGGAAATGAACCCATTTTCTCTCCCATCCTTTTCTCTCCTGAAAACATACACAAACTGTTTCCTGGCTTCTTCCAGGGAAGACCAAGGGCAAAAGTATCATGGCAGAAAAATGGTTCACCAATCGACAAGAACCAAATCAACATTCGCAACACTGAAAATGACACTATCATCTTCATCCGAAAGGCAGAAAGGAACCACTCTGGAGAATATAACATGAAAGTGCAAGTAGAGAACTTGGAGGACAAAGCTACAATAGATATTCAGATTGTTGGTATGTTTTGAGAAACAGAAATAAATGCATGCCAGAGAAGCAAACTCCAACCATTCCAAGGCTATAGGAAAACAGTGGAATCCAAAGAGCGTCTGTCTCAACAGTAATAACTCTCCACATCCAATTATTTGGCTATAGATTTGTGGTCTCTAAGTAAACCTCCCTACACAATGGCAGGTGGTTGTTGGAACATGTCAGTCTTTTTTTTCACTGTTATGTTTTTCATGTTCTTGTCTATCCAGGACGCAAGCTTTTTCCTGTTGAGTGGAAATACAGCCAGAAATGGTACTAAATTCATAGTAACTTTCTCACAAGTGTAATGCGGAAGAAATCCTAAATGTTGAAAGTACATGAGAGTAGGAAAGACAGACAAGAAAACACATTTACTTTTCATTTTTACCAATCTGTTTCTTTACATAATAGGCAAAAATGGAAAAATGGCAGCACAGCCTTTAGAATGATTGTCTGACTTTGTCTTTTAGGAATACATCTTCAACTGGTTTTAACTTTTGCAAAATATTACGTCCTTATGCAATTAAAGAGCCTGTGCATATTAGAAACCATACTCAAAAAGTTGTCAAGTTTTTTGTAATTCTGACATGTCTTTGGAAAGTTTTATTTTGCAACCTTGGCTTTCTTTGACATTAGTTTTGGCATGTGCATGTTTTAAGAAAGAGAGAAATCAAACTAAGTGGAAGATCTGTGTAGGAGAGAGAGAGAGAGAGAAAGCAAACAGTAGAAAATGTCAGCTGCCATATTTTCATTACAGATCGCCCAGGCCCACCAGAGGTTGTAACTATTGAGGACGTCTGGGGAGAGAATGTAAATTTATCATGGAAGCCACCAAAAGATGATGGCAATGCTGCCATTACTGGATACACTATTCAAAAAGCAGATAAGAAGAGTATGGTAAGTAATAAGGAGATATTTAAAAGGCTGATGTACTCATGAATTCTCCCTTTTAAAAATAGGAAGCCTTACATGCTTAAATTGATGTAGGTGGACAAAGCATTGATTAGTCGGTGCTCAGAAAATCTGCAAGACATCTCTAAAAATTCTAAAAATCCCCTGTTCACTGTATCTAAAGCTTAGAAATGGAAGTGTTTTCAGATGATGCCAAAGAGGAGAACTAAAAAGGAAAGGACAGGTGAATTTCAGGGAAGTAATTCTGTTTTTTTTCCTACATTTCAGTAGTGAAAATAAAACTGAAAAATATTAATTCTGAAGTCAGTAGGTTGCTACTAGAATCAAAATGTAGCACTGTTGTTTGCAAACCTGTAATGTCATATTATGTCATTGCCACCCGTTATTACCCATGGCAAAATGGTACATATGTAATTAGTAAACTGCTTTGAGACTTACAGACGAAAAGTGCAATATAGAGATGTTTATTATTTTCATTAAACTAACATGAATTTTACACTTCCTTAAAAGACAGTAGTTGGATTCTTACATTTAACATTTACTGCAAATTTAAACACTGGAAATCTAGGACAATATTTTGGGAGTTGCCTCATCTAAGGGAATCTTTTTGCTGTCCCCCTTCTCCCCCCTTTAATATGCTGATCTGCTTCCTGGTCTGATGAATTCATTCTTCCTGTGCCACTGTTTCCCTTCCCATCCTTCGTTTTTTCTTTCTTTTCAGACTGTAAGAAGAGATGGTCTCTGTACAGTGACCAGAACAATGATGTCCCCTGTCTCTAAATTACTGTGTTAAGGAGAAAGCAACAACAGCAGTGTCTAGGGTCCAGTGTGTTATGGATCATTCAGGTCATAGTTTCCCCACATTCTCTGAGGTGGTGAATTTTGCAATTCTGGCACAGTTGGCCTTCTGCAGAAAACTGTTGTCCCAAAAAGCACTTTGGCTTTCAAAGATGACCAAATATCAATGCAAATTGTGGCACAGGGAACTCAGCACAAGTTCATCTTTAGAAAAGGAAGAAAACTAGGTAGGGCAGAGTAAAGAAAAGTAAAAACATTGCTGTGGTCATATTGCACTTTATATTAATTGCATTTTTAGCATTAATCTCTTTCATCTCAGCTCGTTATTTAGGTATAGTATACTAGGATAGAATTCACATGTCCTGTTACCGCTGCAAGACTAAAGTGCTAAAACCCACCTCCCCATCTGAACCTTTAGATATCAGAGGACCACCTGCTTAAAATTACATTTCTCATGAACACTCAACCTGTGGAACAGGGAATAGATTAGTGTATTGGCCTCTTGTGAGTACATGTCGCTGCAGACTAGTGCACACTACTACTTTTCCCGCCCAGCCTACACTTTTCCTATTTGCAGCAGTACCTTCCCTGTCAGCAGCGTGGACAGGAATGAAGGAGCCTGCCTTGCCCCGCACAATACAACCTTTGTAATACTGGATTTCCTAACACGAACCTCCCAGCTAACACAGTGTAACAATTCAGTAGAGTTCACTTTCCATTTGGCCTTCATTGCTCAGCAGTGAACTCTGTGGTATTCTCATTATCACTCATTTCATTAATTATTGTTAGCTTCACTATTTCAGTATACAGTAACATTCACTTAAAAGAAAAATCATACTTTTACAAGCTTGAGGATTCTTCCAAACAGTTCATGGCTGAGAGGTGCAGGGCACTGCGGGGAAGCTTACTCTCCATGTTTGTGTCTTTCAGGAATGGTTCACAGTAATGGAGCACTACCACCGCACCAGTGCCACCATTAACGAGCTCGTCATAGGAAACGAGTACTACTTCCGGATCTTCGCTGAAAACATGTGTGGCCTCAGTGAGGATGCAACGATGACGAAAGAGAGCGCTTTGATTGCAAAGGATGGTTAGCTAATTATCCATTCCTTGTCAAAAGGGAAGGGGTGTGTTCAGAGGCTGGAAGGTGATTAGAGGTAAAGGCAGTATCTCTAAAGCATTCAGACACATTCAGACAAGGTTCAAGTAACAGCTAGGACATTTCATATTAGGACTTCTTGGTTTGTCCACATAGTTCATAGTCTCTTTTTTTTTATTTGAGAGTGGGACATTTTTCCTATGTTCTGACATTTTCTACAATCTGGGATCTCAGACTCATGTCACCACTGGCAGATCTAAGTCGACAAGAGCTGGAAGAGGAGTAAAGCAGCTGCTTGTTAGACACAGTAGGTCACTGCCTCCCAGCGGAGACTTGGCATCAGCTGTGCAACTGCTCCATTTCAGGCAGGATCCAATAGATAAGCATAACCCCTGCTTCACATCTCTTTCAGGTGGAGCTGGACAAATTCTGATTCTGTGGGCGGAAATCTTGACATTTCAGAAATTGTCAGTTTGAAATGGTACCGTAAACTTTAAAAAAAAATAAAAATTAACTGCCCCTTTATGGACGGGAAATTCTACAAGCAGGTAGTTCAAAGGAAGAAAATCAAACCAGATCATCTCAGTTTGTCTGAAAGGAAGGAATACATGACTGCCATGATGCAGAGGACAGACAACCTGTACAACCCACACAGCCAAGCTGAAGGACTAAAGGTCCAGGGTACTGGACCCTACTTCTATTATTAAAAAGAAAACTACCTCTCTTTTAGAAATGGGATCATGAACAAAAGGATGGCTGTAGGAATTGCTTTTCATCACTGCTTACTTGGTCTTGTCACGAGAGCAAGTATCAGGCCTAAGCTGCACTGAAGTCAGTATGAGAGCTTGGATCAGGTTTCAGTGAAGCAAAGATGTTTATGATACCTGTGCACAGGAATAGATGTCATTCTGTCCAGCTGTTTTAAATGACAACTCAGTTTGTTGGTGAAGATGACTTATTGACAATAATCTCCATTGCAGAGCAGGGATAAAGTGGCAGTAAGAAACAAGATTTTACTACCATGTTTTTCTTGTGTGTAAACTACACCCATTCAGGTATCTGTTCTGTTAGTGCACTGTAAGAAGCAGAAAGAAAAATGGGTTTTCAGATACAGAGCCAGTTTGTAATCAGAACACACTGTGAAAAGTAATTGGCAAGAGAGTGAACAAAGCTTGACAAGGTAGGCATCCCGCAGTACATCAGTGAGGATCTGTCCTGTTCTGTAACATGCAGAGCATGCAGGCAGAGACACAGAATAAATGTGTATTATTTTGTATACCACCGACTCAGGAAACAAAAAGAAGCTCTCAGACATCTACACTATAGCATGACCAAGGGCTATAGTCACTTCACAGGCTCACTTCCAGCCTGCCCTGCAAGTGCAATTACTAGAGTCACGTTGGTACCTAAAGCAGTGCAGATCAGAACTGACTCTTTGTAGCTGTTTGAGATGCTTGGGTATTCAGCTACATGCCAACACTCTTTTTATAAATGTTTTCTTTTCATTTCATAGGTAAGATCTACAAATATCCAGTTTACGACGATTTTGACTTCAGTGAACGGCCATTGTTTACTCAGCCTCTAGTCAACACATTTGCTGTAGCTGGTTACAACGCTACTTTGAACTGTAGTGTTCGGGGCAACCCCAAGGTACAGCATAGCTCACAGCATAGCATAACAGTATCAGTTAAAATACGAGAGTTTAAACCTGACAATAAAAATTGTAATACCATTTTTACTATTTGTCTCGCTCACAAGTCAGGTTGAAGGCAAAAAGAGTGGTGTGGGCTCTAAAGAATACAAAAAAGGATATACTTGCCTGTGTTATATGCATTAGAATAGTTACTAAATCCATAGATAACTCAGAGAAAGGGCAGAACCTCAGGAAAAGACTGGGCTATACTGGGACTGGCACTGACAACAGCTGTACAGTTAATATATCAGTGAAGGTTGTTACCAAAATAAAGCTGTAATTATTCTATAAAAAACTAATTATGCTTTAAGTAAGCACATTGCAGGAATACTCTGGGGACCTCATTGATTCTCAGACCCACTGTGCAATGCATCTTCCAGTTTCTTTTGAGTTGTGCCTTTTTGTGATCTGTTTTCTGTTGTGAGAAACTAAACTGACCTAGTAATATCAGAACTCAAGACTGTTTAAGAACATGTTTGCTGTTTACTCTTCACCTTCGCGATTTCTAATTGCGAAAATTATAGTGAAAATACATGCTTTTCTTACTGATTGAGAGTAATTGGATGTCAAAAGCTATTGCTCAGATGTTTGCTATCATTACATAGCACTTCTTATACTGATAACAGGCTTATATTTATGACTTTAGTTGTGTAATAAGAGCTGCACTGAAAAAATCATGCTTAAAAACAGATGCATGATGCAGCCCATGTTTATGTTTGAGTTAAGAATTAGTTTCCTTTCTATCACTGCTTTATCTATTTTGTATCACTTCTGGATTACTCAGCTTTAACTGACCATCACAAAAAGTCATATAATATTTCAGTTCATAGGTTTGTGTATGTGGGCTTTCTTTTCTTTTTACCACAGCCCAAAATAACCTGGCTGAAAAACAAAGTCATTATAATGAATGACCCAAGGTACCGAATGTTCAGCAACCAAGGTGTCTGTACCTTGGAGATCCGCAAACCCAGTCCCTACGATGGAGGTACTTACAGCTGCCGAGCAGTCAATGAACTTGGAGAGGCAGAAGTTGATTGCAAACTGGAAGTAAAAGGTAAGGGTTTTAAAACATTGCAAATGCCCTGTCTGTCTGAACACCATCTAGATAGAAAAGTATGCAAAGCAAATGAAAAAGGGAGTTCAAACAACTTTTTGAACTTTCCCGGATAAAAATAACAACTTCGTTAGGACAAAAGAAACTATATTTGTTGCTTTGTTTTCTTTTTGAGGATCAACATGCTGTGCTTATGCTTTATTGTCTCCCCCCCCCCGTCCTCCCTCCCATGCCGATTCACATCTTCAGGGATTGCAAGGACTTTTTCACAAGTGTCAAAACCATAGACTGTAATTCTCAGAGCTATGCCACTTATCTGAGAAACTCTAATAAGACTCAGCCATAGAGTTCTTCGGGAAAACATGAAGAAAATCATCTTGGATAAGAAACACATCTCTGAAGGAAATGGCAAGGGGAGAAGGAGAGAAGGAATAAAGATTAATTCAGGGCAGACTTTGTCTCTTTTAAAATTATTTATTAAAAAACCCAAACATTTGCTTCCAAGGAAGTTTGTTAGCAAATCACGTAGCAAAAAGCAGTATTGTTCCCAAGGACACAAGCTAGTTGATATAATTGCTGTATTTGCTTTATGAACAAAGTATTCAAAGCTATGGATTTTGCAAATACAAGGAAAGAGGATGAAGCAGGTTAGCCTTCTACAACTGAAGACATATCTTTATTTTCATTAATAGATAAATTTTACAAATTCCAGGTAGTTTAGCATTGACTGGGATATCATGAATGGCAACAGGATTTGGATTGGACTAATGAATAATCTCAGGACCATATTTTTCAGAAAATTGCTTCCTAGGAAAAGATGAGGCCATATTTAGCTGGACTAACTCCCACCAAAGGCTTTTGTTTCAATTGTGAAATAAGCTAAGTATTTCTGAAAAAATTAATCTGAGGTTATAAGTAAGGAAAACTGCCTAAAGCCAGCTGATAGGAGGTGTCTAACTCAGGAATTTAGAGGGAATTTAGGCTAGCTGAATATTGCCCTAACTATATTATTTCCATCATGCTAGTCTATAATGAAAACCATAATATTTAATATCCTTATGGATTGTATTGTGTTTATTTTGGATTTCAATTTCTGTTTTCTGTATTTTCTGATGTTTATTATACCACAGCTCAAATCTGCTAGCAAGAAGCCATTGCAATAAACGTTTGGTCTGTGAAAGTGAACATTTAACTAACGTAAAGAAAATATGCATAATATGTTTCTTATTTTTCATTATTTATTCTTAAGATACTGTGTTTAAAAGGTAATGTCCCCATCATGGAAGTCTGATTGTTTTCCTTAATCACAAGCCAACTTTCTATTTCACAGTGTAACAGAAGACATCGTCACGTGAAAAGGGTGCTTCATCTATTTTTTTGTACTGAAAGGCCGAGTTAGTTGGCTATTTCACTAAACATCCTAAGTCCCCAAGCCCTGAAGTTCTTACATGTTTACACTCAGTTGTAACTTTTTAGTCTTCAGCACTTTGTAGTACAATCAAATTCTACATTTCAAATACAAGAAGCTCTTTATTTCTATCCTTCATTTTACAAGAATTTTTTACATATAATGTGCAGAATACTGTGAAACATTTTTAAGATAAGAAATAATTTAACAAATATCTCTTGATTTTAGGAAGTCCAAACTCCAAATGTTGCCATGGATTACATATTATTCTTCACTAATTCCATTTCCAGCTGTTGTGAAATATAGATGCTTCTGTTATCTTGGAACTTTTTTTCACTGAATATCAGGATGAATTTGTTTGCTGGTTTTGATGCGTAATACAAACACCATCTTATCATTCAGGCTCTCTTTAAATATGCAACAGTTTCCAAGAAATTGTTCACCCGCAGTGGAAGCTGCTCTGTGTGAGAGTTTTTAAGAGAGAAGTGTGAAAAGATTTTTGCCTTTGATCAATACTGATGGGGAATTTAGTTTCTTACATTTATGGACACTTATGTATTGGTATCTGAAATAGGCTGGGAATGCTTAGATTCCTTTTCCAGTCAATTAGAAGTAATGTATCTAGGAAAAAAGCTACAGTTCTGTTTATTAAAGTGATCACTAGGTACAGCTGAGATGATGTCCCTGATGATTTTTGCTGACAAATGTTTATTTAACTTTCATAGGTCCAGTTTTCTGAGTAGTGTTCTGAAATGGAGAGCCCTTGATGCATTATGTTCATAGTGTGCCAGACCCATCCCATTCACAGCTGATTCTTTCCATATCGGCTGCATTAAAGATTAAAACAAAAAAATTGTATCTGGCAACAAGGCAGCAAACACTTAGGGTAGACAACAGTCAGAGCAGTGAAGCACTAGAGCACATTTCTGCAGAGGTTGTAGAGCCCTTAGTACCAAGAGCCTTTAAGAACAGCTTAGAAGAATGACAGCAGTACAATTTGTTAGGATCATGATATGTACCACATGACATCTCAAGATTGCTTCCAGCTCTGTGAGTCTGAGATTTTGACCCAGTCCTTAACATTGCTGACATACCCTAGCACCTCAGTCAGATTCAAGTAGCCCCCCCCCCGATCATTCATCCCACAGGAAACCTTGGATAGATGCAAGGGCTTTGCATCATGTCCTGAGGGTTGTATTAATCATTCTATCAGCTGGTTGCAGCATGTCCTAGAGTCTCAGTTCCTCTGGCACCATATCTTGGGGTTGCAGTTGAACATACCTTTGCTACAGTGAGAATGAGGCTGTAAGAATTACTCCCTTTAGATAAGATTTAGATCCTGCTTCCCCACTTTTAAACAAAACCTCTCACACCCACTGACAACAAAGGGCTTGTAGCAGACATTTCTAGACTCGAAAAGCCTTCTTTCTTCTCAAAGAAAGTAATATTTACTTTAAAAGATCAAGTGAAAAAATGGAATACTATGCCATAGACATCTTACTCAGAGCACTACTTCAGTTTTGTATCACACCTGGAAGAAGTCCTGAAAAATGCAGGCTGTTAGGATCCCACCTGGGCTGTGTGTTGTTTCTTTCTTCTTAGCTATGAGATGGGCTACTTTATTAACCTAAATACCACCTCCCCTAGTTAATGGTTGGTTTCTGAACCCAATTTCATATCAACCATCACCTGGTGCAGTCCCACTCCCTCCCATCAAGCTTGATATTGTGCTTCTCTCCCAAGAGTTTGGGCTGTGAGTGGTCACCCTTGCCAAGATTCCTCTCTCCATCCTGGCAGGTTTAGCCATTACTTTAGACACATTTTGAAGACCATTTAGACTAGCGATTTGTAGGGCTTAGACACAGGACAGCTGTTGTAAGGTTTAGTGCTGACACTCTTAACATGACTGGCAGTTCAACTGATGAATTCAAAGGGAATAGGATTAAGCAAATACAGCAGCTGTAGCTTGGCAAACTAGGGTAGGCTCAGGATTTGCTATATGATACAGATATATCTTATATGCAAATGTGTATTAAACAGCCGGAGCATAAAAACATAATTACATCTTATTTCACTCCTCTATTGACTTACTTGTTGAATTATCATTCTCTAAAGTTTCCCAGCCTGTTTGTCCATTTAGGAGGGCTCTTCGGATGACTGCTCATCACACTGACATGGAGCAAATATTTATGGATTTCTGACTCACTGGAAACGGATTGCAGTGTGTGTGTTTTCACATGTATAGCTTTAAACTGGTTCAGCTTTATTCCAGCAAGTAACAATCAAGGTCTGGATTTGTAAAATGATGAGATACAGTTGAATGTTGCCTGAATAAGACCAACAGGCTCAAAGCTATGCTACCTTCTGGTGAACCTACTAGCTACAGTGCTATTATTACAGATCTGTGGATAGTCATGCTAAAGTCATGCTAAAGAGGTCTATGCCATGCAACAGTATATATTGTGGTAAACGAATTTTCCTTATGTTGGCTAGAATTTCTTTTATCCATCTGTTTCTGAGGTATTGGAGATCTGAAATTTATCATGCATTATATATGCCCAGTCTTAGGAGTCACAGAACTACTCAGAGAACAGTCTAGGATTTCTGATTTTGCATAGTATTTGAACAACTGAGTAGCTATGAATACTCTGGCTATGAATACTATAAGTATACTACAATTTTCTACATTTTTAGCCATTTGCTTACATTATTTTAGGTGTAAAGTCAAAACACCTAGTTGTTACTATTTCATTTCATGCTCATTTCCTGAAAAAATTTTAGTGATAATTATGAGCACAATAATAAAACCTTATTCTGTCCTCAAAAAAAGATTTTGCCCATACTGATGTTATTTCAGACACGCAGTACTTTGTTTTTCTCTTCTAAGTTTTGCTGAGTGAACATAAAGATGGCAGTTACATGAGCTGCTAGGTACAATTGCACATACAATAGCTTGTTTTGTAAATATAAATGTGCTGTAAAAAGTCACATAATAGATCTTAGAGAAAAGAGTAACTCTACCTCATATATCTTGAAAGATGATGCATACACAGAATTTCATGACACATATTTCATACTCATCTTACTACGGAAAATACTGTATACATCTTTTAGGTTTGTGGAGGTAGATCCCTAAATACGGCTGTAAACCTCCCCTTACAAGCAGTAAGGAACCGAAACCTTATCAGCTTCACTGAGGTCAATGATAAGATTGAGATAAAGCTCCATGCTTCTTTTATCATGAAACAAATGTTTTTTCATAATGTTTATCTTAAGAGCAAAATCAAGACTGGTGATCACTTTAATAGGTTGATGATAGCAAAGATGCTGTATGAGAAGTATTTTTTTAAAAAGGTGTTAAAATCAACTGGGAAGAATTTCAAATGCGAATAAATACCACTATAAATATTCTAATTCTGCAGTGATATATCATGGAGTAATTAACCCAGGACAACCGTTCTTCTTGGCGGGGAATAATCAGGTTTATAACAAGCATACTCCTCTGGACATTCCATTTCATTCCCTTCCTCTCTTTCCACATGCAAACTTATTTACTGCATGCAAAGTGTGTATTTATTTGCTTTTTTAGATTAAACTAGCTAGTGTCTCATGGCATACAATGTCTATGTCACATGAGCAAAGAAGGCCAAATTAATCAAGAATATAGGTATTTAACATCAGAGTTACAAAGGTTTTAGACATATTTCTGCTATGCCACTGGACATAGAACTACCCGTACCTATAAAGAATTTATTTAATGACTGTGACTACCTTTGACCAGAACACTCAGACATTAGATGATAGAAATTTGCATCTCAAAAAACCTGTTCTTAGTTTGTAGAATTATTGAAAGAACAGAAGTATCATAAAGTCATTTTTTGTGCTTAAAACGCATTCTTTATTACAGATTAGTCTTTGGTTACAAGTTAGTGCTCAGAATGTTAATCCATGCCTGAGCTTAACCTACAGAATCAAAGGATGAAATCTCGATCCAACTGAAATCAGTGAAAATTTTTTACTTACAAGCATATAATTTTACTTCATTTCCTCTAGAACTTATTTTAAATTCAGCTTCGATGAGGTTCAGAGAACTTGGCTCTTTCTATAGAAATGTGTTTGCTTGTAACCTTGCCCAAATCCAGAATATTGATAGTGCAGTTTTAAAATGACAGAGATGCCCAGAAACGAGTCTGCAGTATATTATGCATCCAAATTGACTATTTCAAACCTAAAACTTGTTAAGAAATCAGGCTAGATAATGTTCCTGTAGTTTTTGAAGTATTAAGGTATTTTTCTTAAAAGGCTACAATAGGTACAAAGTTGAATGCTTTCATGTACATACACATACATAAATGTATATATATGGGTGTTTTATAGAGTCAAAATGTTTAATTAAATGTAAGGGCTCCTACAGAGTAAATAGCATGCTTTAAGTAATGTAAATGTGGATATGTGACAAAGTACATACTTTAGTGCACAGTTATGCAATTAGTCTGTACTTGATTATTTTGCCTTATGGAGTTTCAACATATATATATATATGCTTCAGTGTTATGTGTGTGCCTTTTTTCCCTGGTGGAAAATACTATATATATATATGTGTTAGCTTCTTTGAAGCTACGTTTGGAAACTTTTATCATAAATGTCAGTTACATAATTTGGTTCCAATAGATACTTTAGACTAATTAAAGGATTTATAGTTACTTGTACATATTAATATAGCTTTTACATATTAATGATAATTTTGAAGTGGAACTGGATCCCTTCCTTTTACTCTTCATGTGCTCCTATTCCTACATATTTTACATGACTAAGGATTAAAACACCATCCTGACATAATTTTAAGCATAATTTCACTCAACATTTTCTCTCTACGTTTGTGTTTGCAATTAAATTGTTACTTCTCTTTCTCTCTCTCCCTTAGTTACACAGTAAGGATTTTTGAATGTATATTGTCATCTAAGGTAAGCTTTCATATGATTCTTGCATATGAAGCTTATGTCTGTTTACACGTCATACAATGTCTGTCTAGTATGGCATGATTTTCATTATTTCACTTAATGAAAATGTTTTTTTTAAAATGAGTAGCACGATAGTTTTAATGCCTCTAAATCCAGATTTTTAGAATAATTGCTTGTTACGGTAATTCCTCTTAGTAGTACATCCCACTACCTTCTAATAGTGCACGTTTCAATGGAATTTAACAGTGCATGACTTAGCATGATTAATTACCATGTATAAAATGCAAGTAATAAAAGAGCATTTTGTCTTTACAGTCAGTTATTTTCATCTAGGAATATACCTCTACATAAATGAAATATTTATTCTACAGTTAATTTCATTTAAAAATGAATGATTCGTACCACAACTTGCACTACGTGAATTGAAAAGAATGCCAAAAAGCATGCTTTTTTTTTTTTTTTGTCTGTATTGTGCATCTATCTAAGGTCGGGAACAAACAGTTCTGCAACAATGATGGTGTTAAACAAGATAGCACAGCCTCATAATCACTAGTAACTAATAGCACTTCAATTGGATAATTCTTCTGTTAATAAAGGTTAGAAATTCCTAAAATCTGTACTCAGGATAAATGCTGTATGTAAGTACCAACTCAGTTGCATTTAGCTGAAGCACTCAGAGACAGTGATATCTTCATCCTGGCAATGTACTTTTGCTTTAAAGCTTTTGATGTGTTCCAGAAAAGGCTCAGAAGGTAAGTGCAGTTATTAGCGGGTGATTTTGCAATCTGCAGAACAGAATACTCATGCAAATTTGTAAGAGGAATAGTAATGGGATGTAGCTTTCTTACAACAAATGACACCTGTTTTTAGCAAAATATTTATCTTTTTCCCACTGTTTCTGTTAATGTCATTTGATTCCAATGACATTAACAGAAATACCCACATGTTTAGTTTCCATGACATTTTTTTCAATGGCATGAAATTTCACTCCCAATTTGGATTATTTGCATTAAACTACTGCTTCTACATCAGTGGGATCTAGGGTGCCCTGGCTGGTGTGTTAGACACTACATACATGTTTTTCTGGGCACTGAAAGAAATATTTTGTCTTGGATTGCTAAAATTATTAACTGTTCTTCAAAAATCTTTTGCCTTGTCCCTTTTTCCAGAACATCAAAGAAAACTTTGAGTACTTCCAATGGCTTTCTTATAAGCCCAGGTTTCTATTATAGCAGTGATTTAAAAGTGGTTCAGTTTTTTACTCACGGTAGTGAAGCCACAGTCACAAAACACAGAGACCTAAAAGGCTGGGAATGGTACTTTTGATATATGTTCGGTGAATATTGACTCCAACCATTATAAAACTGGAAAATGGACACAAACCAAATCACAGAGACAGGAAACAAAGTTTTGGCAGGGCTGGAGGAAACGCTGAATACAAAAGGCCCCTGTTTGTCAGCGGGGCTGCTGAGCATAGACACTCACTGCTGCAGCTACGGAAGATGCTGGCCACAAGTGTGGAGTAAGTCTCCCCTATGAACTGCTGCAGGACCTCCCACAGCTTTGAGATCACATACCAAGAGCTTCAAGCCCTGGCAAAAGTCTAGAGCTTTCAGGGAGTAAGCACCTGGATCCAAGGTGATTACATGTGGTCTATTTTTTATTCAAAAGTGAATCCAAAATTGTTCTTCAGACTTCCCCAGCTGACGGAAGTTTCAACTTCCACCACCCTTCTCTGGAGTCTAAAGGCACCTATATCTAAAATTCTGGCTTTTTTTATATGATTCTTTTACATATGTCATCTCACTTGTTATTTTCAAGCAACATGGTAAATATTTTGCTAAATACTTATAAACTGTTATAAGACCCAACACTAGAATAATTTTAATGTCTCTGCACGTTTACCACAACTCATCATAGTCAGGTGTTTTCTAAATTGTTCCCTCTGGGTTGACTTCCATCTCTGACTGTACTCCACCCAGCCTGACGGAAATCCAGGAGGGTTTTTTGAGGTGAAGCTTATCATAGACTATTGCATGGGGTGAGATAAATGACTGAATATATGATATCCTAGAAATGAAATTCACCCTGTGCAAGAGGACAGGAAAGTTCTGCATAGTACAAAGATTAAATCATGGTTAATTCTCATGCTGGACTTTTGAACAGGGATGAATTTTATCACATCTCAAAATGAAGTATGCAATAGGGACTGACTAAATCTTTGTCCTTTACACCAGAAAATAAAAGTACAAAGCTGTTGCTCCAAGGACCTTCAACCTGACGATTGTCTTATTCCTTGTTTGTAGGTGGGCTTTCGTTCTTCAGACTATTGATGGATGGAGTGCCTCCGCATATCATTGATTCATATATGCGTGAAGTACAGGCAGACAAAACTGAGGGGAAGTGAGAGTCCGTCCACAGTGTTTCCTCCCACTGCACTGGAAAATTGCTAGCAGAATTACAGTATTTTAGTTCTTGCAATGACAGAACAAACGTGTAGTTGGGGATTTTCTTTTCTTTTTTTTCTTTCTTTTTTTTTGTTTCTTATTTGTTGTTTTGTTTTCCCTACCTGCTCTTACCGAAAAGAAAGAAAACGCATGGATTGTTTTGCAGTTGAAATGAAATGAACTGAAGACAACACACGTTTTGTAATGTTCAGCTTTATTTTCTGTTTGATATTGTGTTCTGTTTTTTAATGAGGAAAGAGGAGAAGCTGTGTAACAAACATGAGGAGGCAGTCAGAGTTTGTACTCGGTGGTACGAAGCATATCTTTCTCAGACTGAAAGTACATGGATTAGCCAGTAGCTGTGCAATAAGACCCTTGGAATACATACCTCTTTGATTATGTATCTTATTCACCTGAGAATTGTTTAACAGAATATGGTTTTACTATAACGTAATTAATACATATGTACTTAATGATCTTTTAAGCTGAACGTGTCTTCCTTTAGAAGTTTTGATTTCCTAAATCCAACCCATCAGTCTCTCAACTGAACTGAAATTGTTTTATTTAATGTACAATAAATATGAAGTGTTTAAGATCGATCAAGTTCTTGTTTACTATTTTTTAGGTTTTTTTCTGTCTCATCTTACCATATTAAAAAATTTCCACATACTGTAAAGCAGGAACTTCAGCCCACCACATTGAGTGGAAAACAGTATCAGCAGCCACCTAACTCAATGGGCTTACCCTTTAAGATACATGACACAGAATGTGAGTGCAGACAAATGCTATTGATACATGCAATTTTGTATCTGTATGTTTTCGATATTTTAAATATTATATACGCTAACCATGACAGCTTTCATCATTCTGGATCCACCCCCTTCCTCAGCAATTCATTGAGCTCTTGTAGGTATCATAGCAGAAAAGGGACTCAGACCATATCATTAGTGAGTTTACCATGCAGGGCAAAAATGCCTCAGATAAGGTAAAATGGCTACACCACTTTTCCAACTCTAGCATCATTAACCTCCAAGTATTTCAGGAGTGGGGATGATTGCAAGTCTCCAGCAGACTCTGAAGCATGTGAGACACAAGGTCACACATAATTTGGCCAGGCTGTCGATTCCCTATTGCCCTGTTACTTATTTACCAGTTCTCACTCTGGCTGTATAGATAGGGCAGGTTATGTGCTTACTGAGTAGTATAGATAGGGTAGGTTATGTGGTTACTGAGTAATGATTGATCTGCAATTATGGTTTATAAAGATAAAGGTCTGCTTAGACCAGGATTGTTATTGGACGTCAGTGCATTTTCAAACACCCAGCAGTCAGTAGTTATGCAATAATAAAAGAATATGTTACTATGAACTGCCACTGCAGAACTGGTGTTTTTCCAGTTAAATTACTACTTCTCTCACTTTGGGGATCTGAATGCATTTTCTCACTTTGTTTTGTAACTCTTACTCACTCTGAGATCCTTTTTCTTCTTTCTCTCCTTTCTATCTTTGTGATTTCTTCTGTGCTGCCATGCATGCCACAAAGCATTTCTCCATTCTGAGTGATTCTGGACACTCCACCACCTGCATTTCACCCTGCTCCTGCCAAAATCAGTTCTCTCCTACACATTCATTCACGTCTACACATGAAAGAAGACAACAGGTCTACCAAGAAGAAAATTTCATAAAGGATTAATAATTTCTCTTTATTTTGTATTTCACCAGTGCATCAGGACTCCCTTCCTCTGTTTTGAAGCACAGAAGGCTGTGGGAGAGGGTCAGTCTGAATATATGCCATGAAGGTTTAAACATTTAAGCATATGGCCCTCATTTAAAATAATATCAGTCTGTTGAGATATATTATAGTCAGCACCGAAAGCTACAGTTATTTTGAGTTTGTGTTTTTCAGCAAGCCTAAAAGGATGCGCATAGCTATCTGCACTTTGCATGCAATGATGTTTACAGCTTATGTACCTATCTGTCTCAGTCTTAATATACCATATATAACAACCGGGAAGCCAGCATAAATCTCAGCTTCTGTAGGCTCTCTGCCGATGGAATTAGCTACTCTAATTTCTACCAGATGCCAGCAGTGTTAAATGACAAGCTGAACTAAGCTGCTTTTCACTGTGTGAATGGTAAGCGTTGTATTCGGATGCCCTTAATTCCTCCCCACTTGCACTGCCCAGCACTTACCATTGGCTGTCCCTTGGGCTCAAGATGCGCCATGCCAATAGGAAGTACTGGGTATCACGCCGTGGGTGGAATTGAGATGAGTGGGTATTAGTGTGCTATAAATTCATACTATCACTAACTATGCCGACCAGTCAAGCCTCTAGATTAAAAATTAATTGAAAATTACTTTGAGAGGAATGATAGGATGGAGTGGGATAGGAAAGGGATTTCTAGCAGATCTAAAACAGGCTGTAGAACCTTAACTAGAGAGTAACAAAAGATAAAGTTTTGATTTACGATGATTTGCCTAATGGGATTCTCCAGGGATGGTGTTTGATAGATGTGAATAAAGTGACCAAAACCACAGAGTTAAGAAAACAGTAATGAAATCTGCAGTTAATACCAGCTTAGGAGAATAATGACATACCAAAGACAACAAAAACTACGGGCAAAACAACCTAGAGACAATAGAAGCAGCAGAATATCATGCTGTAGAAGATATGGCCCAATGCTCCCAAGAAATTTCTCCAAAGTCAGCTCACATGGAATTTCCAGGAAATTAGTGAACCTGAAAGAGACCTAGGAGTAGCAGAGGACAGCAAATAAAACCTGGTCATATGAGATACACTAACAGCAAAACACAAAAGTTCCAGAAGAAGTGAAACTAGCAGCGCTTTTATGGCTTATGGTTGTGTTCCCTGATGTACGTGAAACCAGTTTAAGCCTTCAGCTAGTTGCATTATTCATATTATCTGTTTGCTATGTACACTCTCCATCAACTAGTACTTGCTGACATTATAGCTCAGTAGCACCTTTAATAAGGTTTTTCTTTTCTACACGCTTTCACATATCTGGTAGGAATTTAGTATTTTGGAAAGCTTTGCCTTGCTGTTCAGTTTGACTTACACAGGTCAAGGAAAGTTATTACTTGGAATAAGAAGGCAGACCCAAACATGTACACACACAGATGCACACACAAAGAAGAATCAAACTTAATTTAAAAAAGGGTTTTATTTTTAAGGAAGCCAGAGGAAAATATTTTGTCTTCTCTTGGCTTGCTCTCCTTGCCCATGGAAGGCATTTGGCATATAAATGTTACTGTTGTATAAATACAGACCCATTCTCAAATTGCTGTATGTGGAGCACGACACAGGCATTGTAGTTACCCATTTGCACTGGCCAGTGCCAGCCCATTTTTCCCTCACTGAAAACAACCTCAAAAATACAGAAGGGGGAGGAGGAAAAACACATGCAAATCTTTTAGAGGGTGCTTAAATTGGGATATGCTGTTTATAAGGAGGTCTTCACTGAGAGTCAGAAATTTTAAAAAATATTCTTTTTGTAAAAAATGTTTCAAGCTTCCTGTACTTCCTTTTAGAGAAGGAAAAAAAAAGTATAATATTGCTGCCTTTTATAGAGCATTGTAAAGGGGGACTTACTTCATGACTGTCTTTTGTTGCATTTTGAGATTCTGGAGCAAAAGGCATTCTATTTTAAGCACGGTGTACTTACTGTCATTTGATTTCATGGCCTGCTTTCCTGACTGACAAGTAAAGCTGCTGCTTTGCTGAAGCAGAGAGCATTTGGAAGCAAAACTGTATCCTGAATACTGAGGAAGTGCTGGAAGTCTAAATGCAGTGGACTTTAAATTCTGTCTTCTCTTGTTCTATGCTTTGTTGCTGAATACTTTTTAAATTAAAATGAACCCTTCCCCAAGCTCCGTGATAAATTCAGTAGGGAATCTATTTTTCCCTCTACTCATGTGGCCCTCACCTTTTACACTACTTACTTTCCCCTCCATTTCTTTTCCTAGTTTGTTTTCTCTTCTTTTCCTCTTGGTAACACAAAGAGTTTGAGCAATTCTCTCCATAAATACCAGTACCATTGTGTTCATCGACCACAGCAATGCACAGGGTATTAAAAGAAACAGCGTTTTACCTTTTTCCAAACTCAGTGCTTCCAGCAGACTGGGGATCCGGCTGGTTGTGATTCTGTCACATTTCCCTTTTGCCACTGTCTAGTTGGCTGTTATTGAATCTTTATTTACTATGTTATGTATTACCCCCTCCTTTGCTGGCAGTTCCTGTCTTCTCTGTTTTGGCCCCTAATCCCAATTGCCATATCATGCTGTATTCAGTGATCTGTAAATGAAATCAGTTGATGAACGACATAGCACTTGGGATGCACATACCATGTCAAGGGATCTTGAAACCAGCCTTTAGCATATGTCAAGCATTCCTGACCCTTGCAGTAGAGAAACTTATTCAAAAACATATTAACTTTATCAGATTAAGTGAATGAGCTCACTTTGAATAACAGGAAATGGCTCTGTCCAGGAAATCATGTCTGGCCAGAGAGCTGCAGCCTCAGGCTCAAAATGGAATAACTTAAAAAAGGATTTCTGATTCTAAGAAGATACCATTTCAGTGTATAATTAAGAGGTTGTATTTTGCACTTTCTACTTCATCTTTCATACAGCTACACAGTGCTCACATTTCCTTGGCCTCATTCAGAAACGATGTACCTTCCTAGAGATTCAGGGATACATCTAAAATCCTTCACACAACCAATTCAAGTAATTTGACATGCCACAATTTCTGAACAGGCATATTTGATTTGAAGTGCCTTCTCTAAGTCGGTCAAGGAGGTAAAGTAAGTGCCGCATAACACAGTGTCTAGGTGACCCATAATTCCACTGCCCAGCCGGCGGGTTTCCTCCCGGTGCCGGAGGACCCCTGGGGTGACAGAGTGGGGGTCACCTCCCGGCAGACACGGCTGTGGTGTCCTGCTGACTGCAGGGAGGTCGCCTGCTGCCCAAGCCCTGCCCTTATGACTTGCTCTGGCAAAAAGCCTCGCTGGCCACCTGTTGCATGCTGCCCTGCTGCAGCCGTCAGCTGCATTATACAACCTGCAAAAGGAAAATAAGATGAATAGGGAAAATTACAGGGCAGAAGGGGATTTAACCCACCCTGCCCGCACCCAG
>NW_009624238.1:1262-1731 GCF_000690535.1 Cariama cristata | reverse complement strand
GGTTGGAGAGCTCCCAGGGTGCCCCGCGGTGGGGGATATAGGGCGTGGGAGGGCATGATGGGAAATGTGGTCCGAGGGGCGGGGCGGGGGCTAAGGTGGCAGGGCTGACCAACCCCGTACTGGGAGCGCTGGGTGCACTGGTGACCCCCATACTGGGAGCACTAGCAAATCCCATTTGGGAGCACTGGTCACCCCATACTGGGATCACCGGGTGCTCTGGGGACACCCATACTGGGAACACTGGTGACCCTGATACTGGGAGCATTGGGAGAATGGTGATCTGCACACTAGGAGCACTGGTGACTGCCATACTGGACGCGCTGGGAGAATGGTGACCCCCACACTGGGAGCGCTGGTGACTGCCCTACTGGGATGACTGGGTGTACTAGCAACTCCCATACTGGGAGCACTGGGTGAGCTGGGGACCCGCATACTGGGACCACTGAGAACACTGATGACCCAACACTGC
>NW_009624238.1:887-1181 GCF_000690535.1 Cariama cristata | reverse complement strand
TCATGCTGGGAGAAATGGGTGTTCTGGTCACCCCCATACTGGGAACACTGGTGACCCCCACACTGGGAGTACTGGCAGCACTGGTGGGTGGCCCCATACTGGGAGCACTGGGTGCATTGCTGACCCCCATACTGAGAGCACTGGTGACCCCATACTGGGAGCAGTGGGAGCAATCTAGACAGCTGAACTGGGTGCACTGGTGGCCCCACACTGGGAGCACTGGGTGCACTGGTGACTCCATACTGGGTGGACTGGGAGTACTGGTGACCCCACACTGGGAGCACTGGATCTCAG
>NW_009624238.1:0-819 GCF_000690535.1 Cariama cristata | reverse complement strand
GGCCAACTAGAAAACCAGTTGAAAATCATTAACCGCTAAATTTAAATGTAGCTGTTATTAAATAAATTATAGGGCTCCCAGTTAGGAACAAAATGAAGTTTTATAATTTAAAATGAAAATAGAATGGCAAAACTAATTTGCATTGTTTTAATACTTTAATGAAAAGATTTAGATTTAAAATTAAATCCGATAACTAAGAGAGCATCATAAATGTAAATGTAGCTGGCTTTGGGGAAAAAAAACAGATGAAAACAAAAGCGCAGGTATTAATTATTTCCACCCAGAGCTAAAATAAAACCAGCACGAATTAAATTTAAGGAGTAGAGATAAATTGAAGTTTAAAAACATTTAAAACGCTACTTGGGCATCATAAATACCTCATCTTTACTAACAATGATGTTAAATTTATGCATTAATGCCGCCCAAGTGCTATAATAATCATAAAAAATTCCAGATGTGAAGCAGAAATAGAATACTAAAGGGGGAGCAGTTCCCTCTAATAATATTTTATTGTAATTAGGGCAATTACAGAGCTGCTAATTCAGTTTCTAACAGGAAATGATGATTTAGAAGAGGGATTAACCTTTTCTTTCACCTCTTGTCTCCCTTTTTCAGCATTTTGTCTCCTTTTCCCGAGGATACGGAGAAGCGGAATCCTCCCCGGGCGCGAGTCGGTCACTCCCTGCGTTTAAGAACGATAAATTATTTAATTCAGCCATTTAAATAAAATAATAATATTTAATTAGGTAAATAGATGAAGTAGAACGGAGGCTCTGCCGGCCCCCCCGCGCGGCGCCTCAGCACTCCCGGAAGTGCCCC
>NW_009624237.1:0-20232 GCF_000690535.1 Cariama cristata | reverse complement strand
CCCGGTAGTCGCCAGTTAAATGTTCAGAAAGCCCGAACCCTCGTTAGGGCGCTCGGGGAAGGCGGGTTATCCCGGTGCCGGCGTTGTGCGGCTGCCGTTGTGAAGATGAAGGCGGTGTAAAGCGGGGAGGGGTAGCCCAGCGAACCTCCTGGAGAAAAAGCCTGTTTATTCTTCCTGTAGGATGTTGTGCCAGCTGTCGGGTTCGCAAGGGGGGCAGGAAGATGTTTTGCTTATTTAAAGTTTTCCCGTCACGCTGCACTCGCGAAGTCGTGGGGAGTACACGGCGCACACGTAGCCCGCCCCGCCGGGGAGCCGCGGCGAGGGCTGGTTTCCCCGGGAGGGAAGGAGGAAGCAGGGCGGAAAACTTGAGTAACTTTCTCTGAAAGCTTCTGCTGTGACTTCAGCAGCTGAGAGGGGTGGCGGCCTGGGTTTTTGTAAGCAGGAAAAGTAGCTTATACATTTCATTAAGGCTTTAAGGGTTTTGTAACATACTTCTAACGGAGGCTGTTTACTCGTCATTGGTTTTTTTTCCAGTTCCTGAGTTTCTCCTCCCCTATTCCATTTAAAAATACATTAGAAAAATCCCTTATTTATCTGCTGATGTGAAGAACTTTTGCATCCCGTCACTTTTCTGTTTCCCCTCTTGGAAAGGTGTTGCAGGATGTTGTGCCAAAACAACTACTGCACCACTGGATCGAGTAAAGATTTTGCTGCAAGCTCATAACCACCATTACAAACATCTAGGTAAGATGGCTGCTGTGTGTCTTATTTTTAGTTTTAAATGCAATGGGTATGGTTTGGGTACGTTGATATATTCAATGATGTATCTGCTTAAAAAAAAAAGGTGCTAATCAGACGAGCTAGGCTTGATCTTCCCCTTCCCGAAGCCAGTGGGAGATTGGTAATGGCAGGTTCAAATCTTGGATCGTTTATGTAAGAACTGCCACCGCTGGTAACTGCTGCAGTCTGCTGCGGGGATTGCCATTTCCCAGAGGCTGCGGGGATCCGTGCTTTTCAGAGCTTGGTAGCCCTCACAGGGGCTGGCGATTACAAGACGATGACTGCCAAATCCTGCAAGACTCGCGTGTGCTGATGCGTGCAGACAGCAGCGTGGTTGATAGGAATTGAAGACAGAAGTGGATTTGTGCTTGATGTAAGGTGCAGGTGATCTGTATTTGGCATCTGTGTTGCATCATGGTGAGAGAATAAACTCACAGTTGTCAGCATGTTCAGAACCATTCTCTGTGGGGCTCTAACAGTGCCCTCTTGTGCATAGTATTTGAGGTATTTTAGATCGTATGTTCTTGAAATATGTCATAACTTAGGTTCTGAAATTTAAGTGTGTTACAGTTGTCAAGAACAAAAATAATAGTTTTGAGTTGGTTAATTTTACATGTAATGAAGCTTTGGAATTTTTAACTTAGACACTAAAGATAATTGGTTTTTTTTTAAGGCTGGAAAAAGAAATCTTGAAACAAAATTCAATGGATATATATTCACTTCACTGTGCCAAAAAGGAAAACACAAGTAATGTGGCTTTTTGTTCACACAGTCACATAAGTATGCACTCAAAGCTGCAGTGTAAGAATTGAAGGCTGAAACAATTGGTTTGACTGATATTTTAAATTCTTGTTTTCTGTTTGCTTTGTACTGTGCCATAATTGGCAAGTGAAATCTTATATTCTTCCCTATTTAAGGTGTTAGATATGATGCTGATTATTTGAAATGTGTCCGACTTGAATGCATGTCCTTGTTACATGTAGGCAAAAAAGAAAATTATGTGGATGAGATACCTGTTAGTGCAGATGGATTAGTTCATCAGAGTCCTTCCTAAATGTTTTTACTGCCCTTGCTCTGTAGAGTTTGTGCCACATGGATCTTGAAGCCTGTATTTTAAGAAATAAGAACAGTAACTTGTCATTGCAGGGTGGAGAGAAATTCTAATCATGGCATGAATATTTTCATAGGCCTGTAATAAACGTGACATCTTAAAAATACATTTAATATTGTATACTTAGAACCCCAGAAGCTAATTAATTTTGAATGAAAATTTGTCAACTACTCTTTTTTTCCTGCCCGAAAGTAAAATAAACGTGTAAGCCTTTTTCATGTTCAGCTCTTATGTTATTAAGTAGTTGCATAGGAATGAAAACTGTTTGTTACAGTTTATTCCTTTACAAAAAAAAATTAAAAAGTTAATTTGATAGCAATTGTGCATAACTAATAATATGTTTATAATAAAACTGTAGGTTTTGCCCAAACTTTGTGTGATCTGACATTATTTCCCACCTATTAAAAGGGAATAGGGTTGCTGCTTGTTGCAACAACTCTGGGACAGGAAGTGTGAGATGTTTAAGTTGTAAGTAGTGAGAGTCTTAAACTTGTTTACTTAATTTCCTCAGTGATGGCATTTAAACTGTAATTTAGCATGTAGCAATGTTATATATATTCCCCCCCCCCGCCATGGTTTTAGATTTTTAAGTATTTATTTTGAATTGACTGAATTACAAGTCGACCAGTTTCCTTCCTTCTGTTGCTAGTATTAGCTTCTGTGGGTGGATAGTATCATCTGCAACAGGACTGCTTGCAGTCCTGGCAAGTCGTGGGGCCTGAATGCATGAATTCAGAAGGAGGTTCTCCGAGTCTGGGAGGTGAGAGAGCTGATAAAACTTAACCTTAAACCTCCTTCTGGCAATGTTTGAGCATTGAAAGTGGTTTTTCCACTCTCCATAGTTACATGAGCAACATGATCCGGCCTTACTTCTATGCATACTTTCTTATTGTCAGTAATATTTGCTTGATTTTTTTTTTTTCCCCTCCTTCCCCGCAGTGTGATTGTTAAATACATCTTTTTGTATTGCTGGCAGGAGTGTTTTCTACGTTGTGTGCTGTCCCCAAAAAGGAAGGTTACCTTGGGCTGTATAAAGGAAACGGGGCAATGATGATTAGAATCTTTCCATATGGCGCAATTCAGTTTATGGCATTTGACCAATATAAAAAGGTAGTTGGATTTATTTTGTTTTCCTTTTCTTTTTTCTGCCTACAATGAATACAGATTCTTTAAGCAATCAAATCTAACACTGAACTTTCTGTGTCTTATTAATTAGCTGCATGACTTTTCTAAGGTTGCTTAATTTTATCTGAATCTACCCATTAAAAATGTCAGGGCAACACTGAAACTTTTTGCAGTTTTTCTTAAGGACAAAAATTCCCACCAATTTTTGTACCTTTGCACTGTTGAGAATATTACTTTCTTTTTCTTTATGAAAGAAAAAGGTAATCTAAAGTCTGCTGCTATTTGTATTGCTATAAGGTAGCCCTCTGGAAATAATGTAGGAACAAAATGTAAAATGGAACTTCTTTATTATATTGTGTTGGGATTCTTAGTACTTGATCGGTGGAATAACTTAAACTTGAAAGTCTGTCTGGATATGACTGTTACATTTGACCTGACAAATGACTGTGTCAGGCTCTAGATAAAAATGACTTGGAAGGGAAAATGCTCATTTTAGGGTCCTACAAGATTTATGGATTCTTTTCTACTCTCATGCATTTACTCTTCCATAATAAATACATAATAAATCCCTGAAACATTTTTTGAAGGTCAGGTTTTAGCATGAACATGTTTTTAAACATTGCTTATCTGTGGTGAAAAATATCATTTTACTGTTAGCGATGAGGAATTCCGTGTTTGAAAGGTCAGATTTAGTACCCAGTGAAGTAAATTGCATGATCTTTACTGAAGACAGTGAGATTGAAGTTGTGATTCCCTTCCCTAAAGAGCAAATTTCAGAAGGCTGATACAAAGGAGTAACTGTAATGAGTTTCATGTGTTCTTTTTTTGGTGATGTAATCATAAATGCTGTTGATCTATGCTTGTTTTATGTTGTGTTGAATAAAAGACTGCATGCCGTGCTTTATAATGAAATGACTTATGAATCTGCAAATTTCAAGAAACGATTTAGCATCATAGCAGTTTCTTTTATCTATTAATTGACAACAAAACATTCAAGACATTGCAGGAATGTGTAAAAGGAAAAAACAATTCTTAAAGAACAAAGATATGAATTTATCTTCTTTATAGTAGAAACTGCTTCTTAAATAGTTATTTGATAAAAGCCTGGCAACTGATTTCTAACTTCCTTCCAGGATGTAATGTAACTTAGGAAGTTCTTGCTCTCAAATGCTTGTCTGATTTCTCTCTTCTTCTTTTTTTTTTTTTTTTAAATACAATTAAATAAAGTCTTAAAAATATCTTTATAGGAGTATGTTTCACATGCTGTGCATGGAAGAAAAATGTACTCTTCTCAAATGTGTCGCTTTTCAACTTTGCTCAGTGTCCTTTGCTCTCTATCATGCAACAAGGATAGTATTCACTTTGCCTTGTTTGACACACATTAAAGATAACTAAATAAACAATTAATCTAGTTTCTAAAGTAATCAGTACAAACACTTCCAACTAATCATTGTGCCTTGTTAGTAGAACTTTAGTGCTTTCATACTTTTAAAAAGAAATTGGTAACAACAGCAATGTTCAGAAAATTCTTTTAACAGTAATTAAGTGCTCTGGTTTGAATTTGTAGTGTTGTAAACCTCTTGGAAACAGCTACAGAGTTTGCATTAATGCGCTATTAAACTGTGTGATGTACTTCCCTGTGTTTTCTGATACATTTACTATTGTAAATGTTCCGTGTTTTGTAGGTAATAAAGAAACAACTTGGGATTTCGGGGCATGTGCATCGATTAATGGCAGGATCCATGGCAGGTATAGTTTTGTACTTGGATTTCAGACGTCCCTTTTGCTGAAGAGTTAATATTTGTTTAGAGCATGATTTGATGTGTTTTCAGGTCAAACTGTTGCAAATTTATATTAAGCAAAATACTAGTAAATGGTTAATGTAACAAATAGTTGCCCAACTGAAAACTGTTTGTCTAAGAGTATTCTTTAAAACATATTTGTTTAAGCATTGAATTCTGTGCTATGTTGTAAAGCACAGTTTTTATAGTGTTTATTATGGCTTTTAAATAATGAAAAATCCAGTGTCATCAAGATGAAGTGTAAAGATGCAGGTTTTAGTAGAATTGGCTCATCAGCCTGTCTGCCATTGCTACTAGGTTGAATATAAGCCCAGAGAAAGAGAGAGAACTGCAGCTGCTTAAATGGATGGATTCTTTGGATTTGCCAAAAATGTTTATACTTTTCAACATCCAACACAGAATTGTCATGATACTCTTTAAATCATATGTGTGAATGTTAAAAAATATCCTTTATCAATTACGGCAATAGCAGTAGAAAAACCCATTTGTGAACTGCTGGTATATGGTATGATTATACATTTCTGTTTTCCTCTTGCTAGTCATTCAGCCAAAAGTAGCTAAGAAAAAAACAGGGAAAGGTAAGTAATAGTGGACTGATTTTAAATTGAGGTGGTTCTTCATGTGCTTTTACTTTGTAAAACAGGCTTAGTACTGTTTATGGATTATTGTTTATGGATTATTGTTTAGGACTAAACAGTTAAGAGTATTACGATTTAGCTTCTTTTGGAATGAAAATACTGGGGCTTGTTAATACTGCCTTTAGTTAAACTAGGAAGACCTCATTAAAGTATTTTGGCTTTGCATGCCATCAGAGGGAAAGGAAAGAGAATGAAATAAAACAATTCAAAGATCCTAAAAACTAGCAAAACCCATTTGGCAAGATATGTTCCAGAACTTGGCTGGCTTTCTATCTGAAAGAAGTGGCGAAAATATGTAGATTTTTTTTCCTTTTTTCTTTCTTCGCCCTTCGTTTTAACTGTACTAAAGAATACTTTATTATTTTTTTTTTTTTCCCCTAAAAGCTGCTTATTAGCTTTTTCAGGAACCTTGTCAGAGACCTGGAATCTGACTTGTGAGGCGCTGTGAAAACATTGAATAATCAGCTTAACTCTGTCAGTGTTGGACATGCTGGAATTCTTTGCGTAGATAAATTAATAGCATCTGGCATCGTTTTAAGCACCTTACTGGTTAAATCTGGTTTGTGTGGTTAGAGTAACAGAAATAAAATTAATATACAGTACTATCTGGAAAGAATGATGAAATGAAATGCTTTGTGTGGTGCATTTAGGTGCAATATACTCGATAGTTTGATATTGAGAACCCCAAAACTGAGTAGATGAGCTCGACTTAGATGTGCAGTGAAATGAACACAACGGTCAGGTATAGTAATAGTATCACATATGAGCATTGTACTATATGTTTACTAGGTGGCATTAACTGCTTTTGGGGATATTCTTTAGACAAATGAGAGGACAGTTTGTTTTGAGTATGCCAAGAAGATGTAAGAGAAGGAAGGAGGCACTGAGAAGAGCATAGAGTTTGGTATCTGATACAGAAGTGTTCTAGATTTGCAAACAAAATCAGAAAAGACTTTTAAAAGCAATTGGTAATATTTCTTGCTTTAACTCCCATGGCTTAGTCTTGCTGCCTCCAATAAGGGATATTATTCTGTTTCTTCCAAGTTTAAATGACTAAAGGAGATGGTGTGCTGCATGCACCCCTGTGTTGGTGGAGAGGGGTCTTCACAGTTTCCTGGAACCCAGTGTTATGCAGCTGAAAATGGATAACCCTTGTTTCCCTTTCCTTTCTGTCCCCTCCACACCATCTAGCCACACAGCCGTCTGCTTTCACTTCTGTGTATGCTACTGATACTTAAATCTTGCTTGTGTCAGTGTCTCCAACGTTACTAGCAGTCGAGACCTGAATAGGCTTCAGAGTGGTGGGAGGCATTTGAGTATCTTCTGTAACTGATAAATGGAATCAAAAGCATATCCACAGGGAAAAAACAAGGCAATGAGGATGGGGGTAGTGGAGTGAAAGAAAAGAAAAAAACTATTGTAATGCATCTATTTAAGGAGGCCAAGTTAAAGTTACTGTGGAAACTTTAACTCTGAATTTCCTGAGCCTTGTGTGATTCAAATTTCAGCTGTAACACCTCATTAACAGATAAATGGTGTAGAACTTCTTTTAAGGAAAGACAGAGCTGGGGAGAAGATGGAGAAATCATAGAGGTTTGTGGGGTTTAGGAAACAAAATGATCAAGTAACACCTGTATCACAGGATGATTTTGCAAATCTAAATCTTATTTTAGTTTTCTAATTGAAAAATCTGAATTAAAACAGAAATGTGTGTTTCTTCCCCTGCACTTGATTAACTTAAGAATAAAAAAAGCCAAAAAAGACTAGATGTTATCTAGAATAAACTCAAGTTCCATGAAACTAAACCAGAAAGCATTGTTTTAATTTTAAGTTTTTACTTTTAGTAAAAGCGATTGGAAGATCGCTGACCTAGGAGGATACTGACTGTCTCAATTTTAAATAGTATGTGGTTAAATTACTTGAGTCAACATTTTAAAAGAATATGTGCTGTTGTATTTCTCCAGGTGCAATTCAGAAAGAAACAGAATTACATATTGGAGGTCTAGAAATATTAGGACTTGTACATTAGGCAGTTCTTTAACCTGACTGATAAATTTTCTTCATCATCAGCTATTTCTCTGTGTGTATAGTCCCTGAAGCTTTGTTTTGTTCAGAAGATACCTTCTTGATAAATTAATCTTTGTGCTAGTAAAGAAGCATATCTTCTGCAGTTCAAGGCTGTGACTTGTGCTTACCACTTTTTGAACTGTATACCTCTGAATCACCTGCTAATGCTTGATTTGATCTACGTAGTTATTGATAAACTACAAAGAGCATGATACAGAAATAATAAAAACTTGTGTATCAGATATGTTTGCAGTACATGATCTTGGTAAATGTATTTCCCTTGTTTTTTTTTTCTTGCTCCAGATGTTTTTTTTTTATTTTTATTTTCAAAGAAAGAAAATTACTAAGAATGGAGGAATAGTAGGGAAATTGGGAGGCAGAGATAAATCCCTATACAGCTAATCTCATTGCTAACTCCCAAAGCCTGGGAAGCAAATCCAGGACAGTCTAATTCCTGTTGTGCTTCGTTGATGCTAAGTCTCAGTAAAGGTCTATGTAACCTCGTATCTTGTCCCCAAGAGTGGTCAAAGGTGCTTGAGGACAATGTGGTAAATGAAGAATGGCCTTTCCCTGACTTCCTTGACTTCTGAGTCAGCACTTGCAGTGAAAGTCTGCTGGTTTTGAAGAAGTGGTTCCTTAAAGGAGGAAGAAGCTACATTACCCTATTATGATTATTTCAGCTCAGACACTGGGAATTGCGGTATGTATCTCTTAACTGTTGAGATACTTCCAATTCTGTCCTGTTTAACTAACCATGGGAGAGATTTTTGGCTCGCCTCTCATTATTTGGCGTAGACTTTGCTTCCTCAAGACATGGAATCAGCCTTAAGATGCTGTGATCAGACTTCTGATAACTCCTATTTAGGGAGCAGAGATGAGATTAATAATTTCGTAGACTTTACCACAATGACTTTGTGTCCCAAAGCTGGGCCCCATTCCTCCCATAAAGGGTAGTGTCTCTTCTGAGCCCCGAAGGAAATCCTGATACCTTGTATGTATGTTTTGCTTATATGAACAGTGAACAGTAACATGCCTCTCCCAGTTGCTTCAAGAAAGCGTATTTTGTGGCTGATGTTAGAAATCCCATTTTTTTTTTTTTTTTCAGAATTCGTGGCTAGAGGATTTTAAGAAAAAGTTAAAAAACCCAATCCTATGTAAATCCTTACTACATATGGTTTCTTTCAGCTCCATCTGATTTTTTTTTTAATTGTACTATTTTTGGACTGTGTTCACTAGTTAGTGCATTCACCAAGCTCTTGGTTCGTCTGTTTGGTAGTTTTTATTCAGAGAATATTCCTTAATACATATCAGTGCATGATTGGAAAGAGAAGGGTGTTAAAGTTGTGTGTTTACTGAAATGGGATGACTTTCCTGTGAGCTCTTAAGCTCTGTAAAAGCTTTTTATTTTAATTTTTTTAAACTGCTTGAATTAATCCATTTTACAATATTTCTGGGCGTCTCAGGCAATCCATTAGGAAAAGGCTGTAGTCTGAGGGATTGCATTTAATAATGTAGGTCAGTGGAAACAGTCCTGAAGTTGCTTTGGTGTTTTGCGGCTTCCAACTTTTGAACTCTATGGGTGAGACAACATCAGAAATCAACTGCAGATGTCTGCTTTTTCTTCAGAGGAATTGTCCAAAATCTCTGAAAGAGATGGTTTTGTCTTCTAAAATAAATTACTGGTAGGATACTCCAGACGGTCATAAACTTTGCTCTCAATTGACAGTTGACCACTGTCAACTTTTTGGATAGCTCACTTATGGACTTATGGTGGTGTGTTTTCTTTTTTTTTATTCTGCCCATCTAATCCTGATGTCTTCTGTCAGATCATTCAGCTTACTAAAGTTGCCTTCTTTTTTTTTTTCTCTTCAGACATAAAAGTTATGAAGACTTTGTTTGTGGAGTTGTTGTGTTGGGTTTGGGTTTTGTTGGTGGTTGGTTGCTTTGTTTTTTTCCCCCCTTCCATGTTGTGGTTTTCTCTTGACCTTGTGGAAAGGAGGGGAAATGATACACCTACAAAAAGAGATATCATTAAGAGACTATTAAAACTTAAGAGGAAGTGGCAATTTCCTGCCAGCATAAAAAGTGTGCTTATCTTCTGTAGGACCAATTTTGAACGGTGGGGTTTAGCTAAATCGGAGCAGCTGCTAGAAAACAACATCAATTATGAAGGTTTCTGCTTTTTTTTTCTCCTTTTCCCAGTATTTGTTTTTTTTAGTGATGGTGGTATACCACCAGAGAACGACCTCTGTTTTTACTAAACAGTTTTAACTATTCCCTCCAAATAATTTGGCAGCAGTTGAGTGGTTTACCTCAAAAACTAGCAGTAGGAAAGATTTTGTTATTCAGGTAACTGTTCCGAGGAGTTGTTCTCTGTACTGGAGTTCTGTTTCCAAAATTACAAGTTGGTCAGCATTTAATCAGTTTTGAACCAGTTCATAACTGGATGAATCCAAGATTTTATTTTTGTGGCATCTTATGTCTAGAAATAGCTTTTTTGGTCAGAGTTTTAAAACAGAGGTGCTGGTATAACACAAACTATTAAAATGCAGTAATGCAACACAGTTAAGTACTCTTCATCAGTATGATCCTGACTTTATTTTAAATGTCATTAGAATATATTTAGTGTTTTCAGATGCAGTAGATAGATACATGTATCTATATCCAGTAATGGCATTAAATTCTGACACAACCTTTTTGAAATTAAACATGTAAATTTGGTGGTTTGATTTTTTTTTTTTAAAGATATGGTAGGATTAGGTTTCATGGTTGCAGTCCAGTAAAGCTGATGCACTTGACTAGCCTGATGCCATGGATGTAAATAAGATTGCTCATGTCAATACAGTGAGGTCCATAAATCTTTGCAAAATCAAGGTCTAGGTGTGCATCTTCAGTGAACACCAAGTATAAACATGCATGCTTCATGCGTTGCTGAAGTTAGTGTTCCTATTTGCTGATTATAAGTGACTTTGTTTCTTTAACAAAATAATTTGTATATGCTATTATATTCACTGCCACAAAAGGAAATTCTAATTTTCAAAATAATCCTAGAATCAGATAAGGTGTAGGTGAGTTTTGTTTGCTTGTTTTGTTTTTGTTTTTAATAAAGGTATTACAGCAGTGATTTGTACTTACCCTCTTGATATGGTTAGAGTTCGTCTGGCGTTCCAAGTAAAAGGGGAACACAAGTACATGGGAATTATCCATGCATTCAAGATGATTTACACAAAGGTATTTTTTCTTTTAATCTTCAGTCCTGTCGAAGCGAAATATGCTCTTTAGAGAATGTTGCACTGCATTGAAGATAGCGGCTTGGTGGAAACTAACATGACTTCATTGCGTGCACATTGAATTTTTTAATGTAAAGAATTATCTGGATGCTTCCTTCTACTTAGGCTGCTAAGAGGTAGCTAAGACTCTTCTCAGTGGGAAGTTAAAAACAGCAGAGAGAAGTTGCTTTTCAAGAGCAAGTAGTAATGATACAAAAAAATTTGGGGAGGAGGGATATGTGTAATGCAGAAATATCTCCTAGATTGTGATGTTGGATATAGATTTTTGTCCTTCATTTTCACTTCTTTATCTCCTATGGAGCCAGGCAGTTGTCCCTTCAATTCTTCAGGCATAAGAATGGAACTTGATGTTAGCTCCTTGATAGTAGATGATGCTAGTCAGATTGCTGTTATGTGAATCTGTATGAACAGTCGTATAACTTGTTAAGATATTTCTTGCCACAAATGTACCTGTATTTTTCTTTTAAAGGAAGGTGGGTTTAGTGGGTTCTACAGAGGACTGATGCCAACTGTTGTAGGAATGGCACCGTATGCAGGTAAGTTAGAAATAGAACATGACAGCCCTTCAGCAGTTATGTGCACTATTAAATTTACATAATATATTTGCACACCTAGTTAATTAGCTTCTGTTAAAATCAAGGATTCTGTTTTTTACTGAGTGGAGAGGGGAGGCCATTTGAAGTGTTTGCAACTCTTCAGTCTTAATCTAGAATTTATCAACGTGTGTTAAAGCATCTTCAATAGGCAAAGCCTAGCTTTTCTGAAATTTGGAGTTGAGAAGGAGAAGATAAAGTAGTGTTTCTTTCTCTTCTGCTTCCCAGTTTTCCCACAAAAAAGCCGGTAGGATATTTCTCTCAAACAGGTAGATCCATGAGAGAGCAGGGCACTCTATAGATGGAGACTTAGAGCCTCATATTGGGTCCATCTCCTGGTGACTTTTATGTAAATACTTAGACAAGCTAAAGCAGGGGGTGGCGTGGGATGGAGGAACATCAGAACTGCCCAGCTAAACTACACTCATATTTAAAAAATGAGAGATGTTCTTCAGTTAAAAAGATCTTAGGAGTGACTCTTAACAGCAATCCAGTAATTTAAAACCCACAATCTAGCTTATTTAAAGCATTCTTTTAATGTTATCTATAAACACTAATTAATTTGGACAGAAGTTACTGTAGAAGTTCAAAATATTATTTGTCTATTTCTTTCTGCTTAAGAAAAACTTCTAAAAGAATTGGAAAATAGTTTCATTTTAATTGCAGCTTTTTGTTTATGATGATGATGCATCGAGAAATAATTTGTTTTTTTATGAAAGTACATAAAATTAAATTTCCTTTTAGGTTTTTCATTTTTTACCTTTGGTACCTTAAAGAGCATTGGACTTGCTCAAGCACCTAACTTGCTTGGACGGCCTTCATTAGATAATCCTGATGTCTTAGTTTTGAAAACACATGTAAATCTGCTGTGTGGTGGCATAGCTGGAGCAATAGCTCAGACGATATCGTAAGTTTGGGTATTGTGGTGGTGTGTTTTTTTTATATATATAGCTGTTCATTCTAAAGAAACTTTTATCTGAGAATATGATTTTATGTAAGTCTAGTTATTAGTAAGGTTTTTAAATCAGGTTAATCAGACACCGAAATTCAGTTACTTCTGATTGTTTCATTTACTAAATATCTATTTAATCTTCAGGGTCTTTAAAGATATATGCATTGAGTCAATTAAACAAATTCAGGCAAATATCCTAAAATCAGTTGGAATCTTGTTTGGTAAGCTATGAAATTTTGACCATGAACATAATTTGCAGAATTTTATTATTACAATTTATTTTCAAAACAATGTAACTTGTGAAACCATAGAATTAAAAAAAAAAAAAGAACCAGTCTTAGATATTGTATTTGGCATTAATTTTTTTATTACTTTGCCTCCTTTCTTTATTCTCATGCTGTCCTTGTCATATTTTATTTTGTCCATAAAGTAATTTAATGGACTTACAGCATAAATTTTTCACTAAATCACTGCATTACAAATGTCATTTTCTACTAATCTTTAAACTGTTAATTTTATTTTCAATTCAGGTGTCTTCTCCCTCCAGCGTTTTACAGACTGTTTTATACTCTCATCTGATCTTCATGTGTCTTCCTTACTCATGCCAAATGGAATATATTAAGAGATCTGATTTGCTAGTTTTGGTTGTATAGGGGAAGTCTCCCTTTTTGGAGAACTTTCAGCTGTGTTGAGAATCTGAGCCGGATTCCTGACTCACTGAAAATGGAACTTGGAGGTTGCACATGGACTTCTTTGTATTTTTTTTTTAAACAATATTCATGTAGTCATCACACATCTGTTTGAACTGCTGTTCAAATATCTCCTCTGTAGATATCCCCTTGATGTAACTCGTAGGCGAATGCAGTTAGGAGCCGTTCTCCCAGACTCTGAAAAGTGCCTGTAAGTATTTTGTTCTCATCTGTAGTAACTGAATTCTTAGATGTCTGAGCAAAGTTAAATTCTTAGGTTTAAAGTTTAAAAATAACAAAACAAACAAACAAAAAACCCCCCAAAACCCCAAACTACTATGTTGTTGATTTCTTCATTCTTTTAATGGGTAAGTTTCCACACGTACAAAAGCTGCTGTTATCACTCTGAGGTCAAAAAAACCCCCTGAAATCACCATGGCACTTTTGTTAGCCATACTGTGTTTGTATTAGTAACATGGTTTGTTTTGTTTTGGTTTTTTTTTTGTATTTTAACTCAACTTGTGATGCCTTTAATATCAGCAGGATTCCTGAGAGAAAGACTGCATGCTTCTACTGAAATGACATGTTTCAAAGTGTTTTTTAATGGTGCAGAATCTGTTCCATAAGATGATTTTGCATACTACTGTTTTATTTGACATTTCTTGCATTTATGGTAACGTCCCACACCCCACATGTAGTTGGGGTTCCTCCAGTAGAATTGGAAGTACCATAATATCCTTAGAATCATAGTATTAAATTGGCTCTCATCTTGCAAAACTTTCTGAATTTCACACTGCCTCAACCAAATGCAATTCCAGGACAGTTTTATCTTGGTTACTTTCAGCCTTGTGGAACTGTGTATGTCTGAATCCTGGGTGATTCAGTGTGAACCTCCTCTGTGGCAAGTTGGATCTTACTAACGGTAGTCTGAGTGACCTTTCATAAACAACCTAGATGTTGCTTACTGTGAAAGTTGCTGTTCTGTTTTCCTTAACAGCCTTAACTTTTTTTTTTGCTTGGCTATTTTCCACTCCAGATACTTTTAAAATCAAAATGTGTTAATTGTTCTTGGGGTTTTACTTTCTGCATTTGTGAGAACTATTTTTACAGACATCAGGCTTCCCAATTCAACAATATTGTTGTGACTGTGTTTGGAGAGAGCTGTGCCTTGAAGGAGAGTAGACATATATGTCTTTAGAGGATGAGAGGATAAACCAAGTAGGAAATCTTGAAGCTTTGAGGCATATGGAAGATGTTCTCAAAGAGCAATGTCTTTAATACCTTGGAAGTATTGAGCACTTTACAGATTTTTACATTGCCTTGTATTTAACATCCATTTGCTCAGTTTCACTGTAAGTATGTGAGGAAATTAGTTCTCCTTGCATATACACTGCAAATTCTACTTTTAATAAGGTCAAATATTAGATACTTAGCATAAATTCTAGCATTACTCTTCTGAGAGAAAATATTAGGTCTTTGTCATGGTAGAGGAAACTACACACATGCAAGATATAGAATACAGAGCTAAACATAAATTTTACATTCAGCACTTTAGGACAGGTCATATGATTGAGTACTCAAAGGAAGAGAATGGGATACAAGCCCTAAATACTGATCTTTAATGCCAGAAGTGTGTGCTACACTGGGCAAATCATGTTTCTGTTACTCTGTATTACATTTGTAAGAAGAATTGATGCTTCTCAATTCCTTCCTGCCAGAGAGGCAACAGAATATGCATAGCCATTCTTGTGTGAAATGTCTTAGTATGTCTTTTAGGTCAGGTGTTTTCAGACTGAAATTTCTTTAGATGGGATTGCACTGTCTTCTTTCCAATTCCCAACCCTAGTGCCCAAATGTCTTGCAGAAGCTCAGACTGTCTTCTGAGTCCTGGAAAGACTGTAACACTTTGCTGTATGCAGTCCCATGGATTTTTCTGCATACATCTCTTAAGAACCAAGTAAAATAAGTATCTTGTATTTAAAGAAAGTGATTTTGACTGTTGAATATGTGTATCCAATAATGATTTGAGTTCTTGTTTTTCCAGTACGATGGTGCAGACACTGAAATACGTGTATCAACAACATGGAATACGAAGAGGATTATACCGTGGTTTATCTCTGAATTATATTCGTTGTATTCCTTCCCAGGCTGTGGCTTTTACCACATATGAACTTATGAAACAATTCTTGCACCTTAACTAATTTTTTTTTTTAAAGACCTTCCTGTAAAACTACACTATCAGTCCTCAGATTATATTGGTGAGTAAATTACTTGAAGTTTAAAAAAAAGCTGTTCCTGTGGCACTGCTGTTGTCTGACATTTTTATTTGCCAAAATGTGGTTAATTTCCTGGAGTCAAACCAGGAGACAGATCAAAATAAACATTAGTTAGCTATAAACATTTTTTTGCACTTGCTCTTACAGGCTTCATTAGATTAATGTTAAGAATTACACACTTTTAAAATTACACCCACATTTTATATGGGTTTCAAGCTGTTAGTTATATAGCTTTATCACCATTCCAGGAATTACGCACGTGGTTATATTGCTTTTTAAGCTAGTAGTTAGACATCTGTTCTTCTTTAAAAATTAAATTGAAGAAACTGATTTGAACAAAATGCAGTGATTTTCATATTCAGATACTTGCCAACTGAAATCAGCAGACCACAACTTAAGCATCTTTTCATTCTTTTTTTTCTACAAGTTTTCTGTATGCATATATCTTCAGATTGGTTACTTATGAAAGTCTTTTCAACCATTTCAATCAAAAATGTCAAGATGTATTTAACGTTATTAGAGATCTTGCCATTTGGAAACCAGTTTCTTGGCATACATTCTATTCTAAAAAAAGTGCTGTATCTAGACAAATAAAGGCAGGGGAAACTGTTACAGTGAGAAGTGCAAGAAAAGATGTCCTTGAGGCAGTTACTATGGGCCTAATCTTACAAAGCATTTCTGTACCTTTTCTGTGGAGCTGAATGTTCTCGATTCAGTTTATTGAAGGCTGAGTATTTTATGTACTTTCCAGTACTAGCTTGTGTAAACAGGTTTGTCCCTACCTTAAAACATGGTGACAAACAGGACTGCATGCTGCTGCGTTTACTTATTTAGGCATATGGACCATATTCAACCTCTCGTGCAAGAAAAGAGATGAAGATTGTATTGGAGTCTGTAGATGTGTATATGTACAGTTTCTAAAGTATGGTATGCAATAGACTATTACATGTTTTCCTCCTACTACAATCCTTTTTGTAGAGGGGATTATTTTCGAGACTTGTTTATACATGATTTCCCTTGGTACTCCTGATTTTACTCACTTGATTCAGGAAACTGTAAAGCATTTACTTTAAGTGCTGTAAGTTATTTATTTATTGTAAATATTTTAGCAGTGTCTTATAAGACTTGGTAATGGTTATGTCGAGTGGTGGATGGTAAGATCGATTTGCTTAATTTTGACAAATTTGGCAAACTGGATTTTGAGTTATATATTCAATACCAGCTTTTGTGTTACAATTTCCCCCCTCCCATGTTTCTTAAAAGTATGTATTTCTTTGATATTTAACAATGTAGCTATGGACAAAAAATGAGATGTATTTGAATTTATTTTATTAAAAATTTTGAACTAATGTCCTTGTGTGATTTGTATGTGTTACAGCCAGAAAGAGTACATGTTTCTGGAATTATCTGTATGTTTAGGTAAATCTGCATACATTATCGTTCTTAATTAAGAGACAACAAATAAGATTTTTCTTCTGATCTTTAGTTTCACTTAAAGGAAAACTAACCAATATCACAGTAAATTTTTATCTTTTAAAGTCCTTGCAGTAGAGCTAAATTCACAGTATTAAAAAAATGATGTGCCATTTTTCTTTCCTGTATTACTGTGTGAGCAAATAAGCATCTTCTCAGGTGCCAGTTCTTTGCCATGTTAATAATGTTAAAGATGTTTAAATTTAGAGTTTTAAATCTTAATTTTAGTAAAAGTGATATATTTGAGGAACTCAAATAGGTTTGAGCTGTGTCATGAAAAGCTAAGCAGTTCTTATGCAGAATAAAGCAGAATCCAGCATATTCACTCTTGAGAGGAAAGGAGTGTAACAAGTGTCCCCTAAATAACAGAGTAGGATATAGAATGTGGAAAAATAAACCTACTGGATGAAACTGTGCTGTATTTTCAGGATCAATTTTTCAAAATAAAATTTAAAAGTGTATGAATAATTTTAAATTTGGAAGTATTTTAATACTTTTGAGCAAGGTCTATGAAAGAAAAATACTTTTCTCTAGGGGCTAGATGGAAGGCGAGTGGAGTTTCTAATTCCGCCCCCCCCCCCAGTAGTTAGTTCTAACTCTTTCTGGAAAGCTTATTCAGGTATTTCTAATTCAGTTGGAACATGGAATTTATTTAGAACATCTGACTACCACAATGGAAACGTGGGACTTTATTGTAAATCCTTTCGTTCTCTAGTGACAGCCCTATGAAAACTGGGCTTAATTTTGAACTACTGAGGGATTTATTCCCTTGTTTTTTCTTGTCTGTCTCCAGTATTTTCAGTGTACTGAACAAGCAACCTCTAATTTTAGCCAGTGAAAAGTACAAGATTAGGCTCCAGCCAAGCTCGTTGCTATGCCTTAATCACATACTTTCTAATTATTTTTTTTCTGTTTACATTTTCAGCAAATGGAAGGGGCCTGAATATCTGTTTCTGTCTCTATTTCCTAAAAATTCCTATCATAATAATTTCATAACTAATAGTTCTATCCAGTGAAGTAAATATTTCTGTGAAGAACTGGTTATATAGCCTTGGAAAATATTTTTAGAATCTGTTAAACCCACCTATTGCTAATATTCTCTGACATAGAAGTAGAAAAGAAAGCCTCACCATTTTAGGATTCCTTCAAGTGGGGCAGTCTCATACAGGCTTATGCATGATACGTCTTGAAAATCCCCATCTGAGGAGGGTTTGTTTCCTGTGATTAAACATTGTGTCCTTAAAATAAATCTCATACTTCATCTCCACATTCTTACAATTGAAAATTTTGGCTGCTGTAACTAAGGCATTTATGTATGACCAATACTGCCGTTTACAGTCATTACACAGAAAAGTTTCATGTATTTGAACCGTTTTTTTACACTCATTAATTCCAATGTTTCTTTATTTTATTTATTTGTTACTAGTATTCTCCAGATGTTTGTTGTTGCTCATTTAAATGAGCTGAGACCTCAAGGTGGACAAATTCTAATGACAGTCTTCAAATTCCTCCCCCCGTTCCCTGAAAAAGGAGCGTGCAAGGCACTTGTTATAAGCTGCCTTTTATGTCTGCAACTCAAAACAAATATATTTGTTCAATTCGAACAGGTATCAAAGAAAAGATCTCTGTGCTTGGTCCTCAACTGTGTTTTTATTCTCTGCAATTAGTGTGAGTCTGCTCAGCTCAGAGATCTCTGCTTCAGTGATGTGAGTGACAGACTGCCCCCATAGCATCCTCAGAGTGGATCCCAGGATGGTTCAGGCTGGTCTGTATTAGATTTCCTGTACTCTTGCTCTCCTTTCCATTCTTCTTGGCAGGATGGGACCTGTTCTCTTACCACAGTGCTAGCATGGTTGCATAGTAAATCAGGTCGGGAAGCTGATGGCTTTTCTTGCAGCTAATTTATACTGTTTTATTCTGCTATTTAACTCCACCGTTGGGTGCTGTTTGACATTTTACCTCATCCAGGGTGGATGGGCTAGATATACCACGGTGCTTCCACTGATCTGATGAACAGTTAACCCACCAAAAAAATGAATGGATTTTGTTGGGGTTTCCTTACTGAACCAGCTCATGCTGTGGCCGCACACTTGCTGGATCTGATGCAAGGTAAATTTAACCTCAGATTTAGCTTTAGGAATAAACTTGCTATCTGCAGTGGCAGCACGCAAGTATACATTACTGAGTCAGTTGCTGGGGAAGACACAGATGGAGGTTCCCTTCATAGATTTCCCTGATTAAATCTGTGGCCTAAAAAATGAGGGTATGTTAACTGTGAGTATAGATAGCTAACTTCCTGTTTGTCACAGGATTGGAAGGAACAAATTTCATTATCTTGTGATAACAAATTTTTGACAATAAATTCCTGAATTTACATGGTTCAAACTTGATGGAGAACGATGATGTATCTTAAAATTGCAAGAATATTTTTCTCAACTACTGTACTAATGCCAGGAAAAATTAAAAGAGCCATAGTCTGAACGCTTTAGTGCAAGTTTTGGTACTTAAGTAAGGTTTGGTGTTCTTCTGGATTTCACAGACTTTCTGTAGAGATTCCCCAGGCTGCTTGGATTTTAGCTAACTTCAAAAAATATTTAAAGCATATTTTGTACTTTTATAACCATATTCTGTTAAGATATTTCTTTTTTAGTGTATGAGAGATGTATAGGCAACATGAAAGAGCCTATGGAACACAAGGTTATCAAGTATACAAAGTAAAAAAATTTATGTAATCTCTTTTAATAGCATGCCAAATTATGTGACTGTGCGTTTAACAGTATCGACACATAACTATTAAACTACAAGTAAGCTTATATTAGAGGTTCTGCAATGGAAAGTGATGTTAATGTAGTTTACTACATGCATTTCAGGACTATCCCAAAGAAAACTAAAGGGGATAATTTAACTATGTTCTCACCTTTTAAAATTCAAGCTTTGATCCTTCTGCTGGGATGTCTAACCATTGGCCGAAACTGTCCTGTTTGCAGGACTAGAGCCTCATAACCTTTTTGGCTACGTTAAAGAGATACAAGACCAAACTTTTAATAAATCATTTTCCTGACGTTTAAACTACAGAACACTCATACTGATGTATTAAGAATAGATTTAGTACCTGTGTCCTTCAATCTTTGCTAGAAGTAGTGGTTTTGTGGCCCCAAAAAAGCGAAGAAAGGAAATCTGTGCGTCTGAAACTTCTGTATCACCTCAGAAAGTCTCTTGTCTGTCAGTGAACAGCACCGGACGTGACAAGTTCCTGTCACGACTCTCAGGCTGAGGTTCACCCACAAGCCGTTGGCAGCAAAAGGCACGTGTAATTGTACCTCCCACTGCCGCACTGGTATCAGAAGAGGGGCAGCACCTGACGCAGTGGAAATAAGTGGCAGGTAGGGCTGAGAACCACCCATTCCAGCGCGGACGAACCCGCCCCAGGGCCCAC
>NW_009624236.1:29366-41714 GCF_000690535.1 Cariama cristata | reverse complement strand
AAAGTAACATCTTCCCAATCTTGCAGCATCAAAAACTTTTGTAGGGTGGGAAATCTACTATGGGAACATAAGTGTGGCTGTACCTGGTCAAACCAAATGTGCTAAATCTGTCCCATACCTTTGACTGCCCTTGTTGCCCTTCTCTGAGCCTTCTCCAGCACTGCTGTCTTTTCAAAGTTGTCTAATCGATTTTATATCTGTTACCCTTTTAGATGTCTGTGTACAGCGTTTAATCTCTTTATTACATAGCAAAATGTGTCTCATCACAAAAGAAAATTAGACCCAGGTCACGCTAGGAGTATGGGCATCCTCTCTCTTTGCTCATACTCCCCTCCATTAGGCAGCAGCCAGCAGCAAGTCATCAGACCATGCGAAAAGCTCCTTACTTTGAAACCAAGAAAAGACCTAAGGGTCCCACTGAAACCCTGTGGGTGGTTTGCCAATGTCTCTTCTGGAGTACAGTATCAAACAACTTAAAATAATGTGGCCTTCCTTTCTTTTGAGGACTGTTCAACCTGATCTGTGCTGTTTGGATGTTTTCCCACACATTTAGCTCTGTTCAGTGCCATACCTATGCTCCCAAACAGGTCTTCTCAAAATGGGTAGGACAGTTTTCTCTCCAGTTTTCCAGTTTTCACAGTCTTCATACTCTTGTGGCACAGCACATTTCTCCCCAGCTCAGCATACGTACTGGCCTGAACTTATTGTGCATACCTTGCACATGATTATTGGGAAAACTATATACATAACTCAGCAGTGAAAGGAAAAGGGAACAGTAACAATCTATTCTCCATTCTTTTTGTGCTGTTTCTACGGAAAACGCATCTTCATGCCTTAAGCACCGAGTTGTAGAGTCCAAAGTGAAAACTTACTCATGATTTTGCCGCACCAAATGTCAGATAGGAGTACAGAAAGTAAGACCAATTTTGTTTCCTGTTTATTGTTTAAGCAATCAAGTATCTCGCATTTGATATAAACACACCTTCAGTCTTTGTATGCTTCAGGTGCTGTTGCAGCAACTTTCCTTATGACATTTGCTGATGCATATCTAATGTGTGCAGTGGAGGCAGAGGCTGAGCACAGCACAAGTGATCCCTGACCCACATTCCGTGTCAGCACCCACAAAGGCCTATTCATAACCTGATTTCTCTGTCCTTCCTTGATTTCAGGTAGATTAGCAGTAGTGGTGGTGGTGGTATCACTAGTATTATTGTTAGCCTTATTGCACAGATGGGTCATACCCATGTATTCCTCCTACTGTAATGAACTCTTTGCAGCGAGGATATATCTTTGCTGAGCTGAGATACACTGTTGATGATCTGGTGTCACTAGGTCATCATTTTTAATGCATATTTCCTGTATTCTGATCAGCAATCTAGCCAAGATCCCACACTGTGACACACAGCTTTCAGGCTGTGAAACTGTGGTGAGGCATCGTCCCCATGTCATAGTGTGGGACTTCACAGAGCATGGCTCCAGGACACTGTAGCTCACTAAGTCTGTCTGTCCATCTGAGAGAACAGAGAGTTTTAATTCTACCCCTTGCGGATGTATTTGCTAATCCTGCTGCAGAACTGAATGCATAACACGATATTTAGAATTTTCTCCCTAAGACTTAATTATTGCCTTTTCCCCTTTCTCTTCCACCCACCTTCTGATTTTTAATTTTTTAATTTTTAATTTTCTTTGGTCTGCATGCTTCCCCTTACCCATAGTCCTAGCTTGTAATATTGGTAGGCAACTCATTATACCTACTGACTGCAGGAATCCAACAAATGACTGAAGGTCTCCTCTTTGCATAGCTTAGTAATAGCAGTGGTAGTAGCAGCAATAACATGTAATTAATGTACTGGAAATCTAGAGAGGACAGAGAAATTAGTATGTGCATACAACCACTAGAGAAAGCAGAGTAACAGTGTGAGCCAAGAGGCATATGCAGGCTTTGCCACCATTCTTGAATAAGAGTACCTGTCGGATATTGGAGGGTAAGTGAAAGCTGTATTTAGAGCTTTCACATTACTTTCTCCTTCTTTTCCTTCATGTTCTATTGCTTTTAGTTTAGTGCCTTGCAAGTGTTGATAAATGAAGGTCATGAATTCACATGAGGCTGTGAATTATTCATTTATGGAGACCAACAGGGATCAGGACTAATTTCGCTGCTGGATCCAGACAGTAAGAGTTATTCAAACCAAACCAGACAAACAAACAAGCAAACAAACAGGGGATGGAGCTATGGGGAGTTTATACCATGCAGTGAGCTTGTGTCCCTTAATTTACATACCCTTGCTTTGTAACGTTGACTGAGATATTTTAAGCCATCCTGAGCATCTTTGACAGGCACATTTATAACAACTAGAAAGACACCTGCGGGAATCAGTGAGATCTTCTGAGTTTACTATCTAGCAAACTGGGCTGCTGCAAAGATAATCTGTCCCCTGCAGACTGATAATTAAAATGAGGATTTATAGAGGAATTGTTTCTGATTTCTCTTTACCTGTTTGTGCTCCTGCCTGGGAACAGAAAGATCAGTGAGTTGTGTACTCTGACAGGTCGGGGAACAGGCACCAGAAGGGAAACCTTCAAAGAACTGAGTGTAAATAAAAATTCCTGTCTACACCTTTGGGCACTGAATTATTTACATTAAACTCTCATTTAGAATTTCATGACCACTTTTCATAGCACCACATCTCAGAAATGTTAAAATACAAGACTATGCCAACATACCTGTAAAGTAACACAGCAAAAAGCAAGTGTTGGAGGCTCTTTATTTTCCACTATGAAAATATCAGTGGCTATTTAAAGATTCTGGAAATCTAATGAAAAGTTTGCTTCTGTTAGCAAATCCTTTGCAGTTTCTTCATGGAGATTACCAGTCAAATTTCTGCATGGTTGACAGAGCATTCCAGTGACTAATCATATTACTCACAGTGGCAGCATAGCACAGGGGGTCAGCTGGATCGGTGTAACCTGCTGCCAGGTTCAAAGGCTGCTGTGACCTATCACACATGTACACACCAAGCCAAGAGGAACTTATCTGCGGCCCCTTGCTGGGGTCTTACAATACAATGGGAGAGAATTTATCTACACAATTTCCACTCACAGAGATTGAAGGAATCATGAAATCTTGCTTCATTTAGACCAGTTCAGTGGCACTGCCTTCATCTCACCATATCCATGTTACAGTACTGATATAACACTGTATCAGTTAACAAAATGAGACCTTGTGTGAAGCTCTGTCAGGTATTAGAGAAGACAGAGTGAGGTGTGTTTGTCTCCATCCCACCTGATCATCCTCCTGATCTGCTGATGCTGCTATCAGCGGAGGTGCAACTTAAGAGAACTGCAGGTCTTCTGCCCAGGCTAGTTTGAGGTAAATTATCAAAAACATTTCAAAGACATTTTGGAGTCTAGCTTCCAGAAAACACCCCCTACCCCCCTTTCTCCTCCAAAATAAAAACAATCCAAACCCAAGTACCTGAAGTACAGGCCTTATGCTGTAAAAAAACATTCATCGGGAGCATATGTCAGAAAGGACAATAAAAGCAACTGTGTATTATAGGCCTTAGTCTGCATTTACTGAATGAAATGGCAAATATTTTCTTTGAAGTCAAAGGGAAGACAGTCCGGTTCTCACTGCTTTTGAAGATACCACCTGAAGATACCACCTTGTGGCATTTTAAAAAAATTAAGCCAAATTGCTGTCAAGCAGGCAAAATAATTGTGTCGTACCCCACCTGTATAATTTAATGTGTGCAGGCTTAAATTTACTTTTACACATACTCAAATATGTGAAGCTTTTCACAGTAGTATAGTGGTACCTTTGAACTTCCCAGCTTCTCAGTAGTCTTCCCTTTAAATATAGAAAATGCTTTTAGATTTTTCTCTTTTACATGACAAGCCTGAATATAGTTCCTTGCTTCAAATCTTACTTTAATTTTAATTAAAAATAACTGTAAACACGTTTACCTTTTTAAAAAGAGGTGTCGCAAAACTTCCTTGCTGCCATTCGTCCCAGTGTGCATTACTGACCATGTGAGGCAACGTGATGTGCCTGCCATGTCTTTTTTCTGTACACAGCGCTCACTGCTTTGTTTACTCTGAGACTTGCCCTTTTATTTCAGGGCTCTCCGATTGCATCTTGCTCCATAATGGTTTGGAACTAGAGCAAAAAAATAATCCAAATGATGAAATTACTGTTAACAGTAACCCACACTCTTGTATTTTAAAGGGTGTCCATTTTCTAAAGAGTGATCTTAAAAAAGCTAGCTGTCCCTTTGGTCAGAAGTTATAGCTGAGGATTTTTATTGGCCTCAAACTTTTTGACTTGAAGAGATCTGTACTGAACCTGTGCTGTCTGGTCTTTGAAGTACAACCGCAGAGCAGAACCTCATATAGAAGTCGGCCAAAGATGTCTGGAGCAGGTGAAATTAAGTTGAACAAATGAAGTTTTTAAGACTTAAAAATAAACCTTAGATGTCATATCTTTAGAAATTCTGAACCCAGATGAATCAGATAAAACTCTGGCATGGAAATAATGTGGCTATGTTCATTCATCTTTGAGGAAGTCAAGTATAGCTGACATCAACTTTGGAAGCAATTCATTTAATCCCGCAATTAAAAAATGTTCAGGTCGTGTATCTCAGAGATTGAAAGTTTGTGATTTCCTGAAGCTTAGCTTTAGAAATCTTCACCTTTGTAATGGAAACATCTCTGAAAGCTTTTCAAAATGGCACTCATGTGAAACCTAAAATTTACCATTTCATATAGAATTTGTTCTTGGGCAGGCTATTTCCCCAGGCTCTTCCAGTTCTGGGGCACATCAATTTTCCCAATGGATCTCAATCATAACAGCTTTGACACTTTCCTGTTTTCAGCTGCAACTCAACACAAAACTGCAAACTAACTGCTATCCTGACCCATACTGCATTACAAGGAAGGACAAGTTTCAGTTCATTAAAGATTCTGCCATTCCAGGTGAATTACCCTAAAATACAATAGCTTTACAGGCACACAACTGGTTGCTTGTGCAGCTTTACAAGAGAGGACACAGCAAGTAAAACTTGAGAATAACACATGTCAAAGCTACTTTCTTCCTGCTGCCTTCCACGAAGAAGCTTCTCTCTTTTTTGGATAAGTAGTCACTCGCCCTGGATCAGCTTCTTTCACTGCCAGCCCATGCAATGCTCTAAACAGGGACTCCCAGGTCCCGCAGCACACTTGCCACCACTCCCCAGCTCTGGGTTAGCTCCATGCACAGCTGAGAGAGAGTCAGAAGACTCAGCTTCTCCATTTTGGAGAATAGAGGTTTCAGAAAACACAGTTTCAATTTCACAGGCCAGCTCTGATGGCATCTTCTGAGTTTGCGTCTACAGCAAATGTATGAGAGCACTATAATAATGAGAAAAGTTATTCCTTCAATGAAAGTACTGAAGTACCTAATTAACAAGTTAGCCAGTTACACTGGGATTTACATTTACAGCATGTCTCTGTTCTCTGGTATAAACAGGTTGACTGTGCTCTCTCTCACAATGTGAAGTGTGCGATATGAGGCCAAATTTCCCTGAGCAGAGCTCCCAGCCACCTGTGCATCCAGCAGCATGCCACTGCTGTGTCTCGGCTTGCTCTGCCTGCCTAAAGCCACAAGGAGCTGACACACTGAGTATCCCTGAGCCCAAGGCCCCGCCAGCATCGTGCTCAGCACAGGCTTAGCAGACACTGCCATCTGCATTCAGAAACATGTCAGAGGAGCCTGGAAGGAAACCTGGTAGGTGTAGCTTTGTGTCAGACCGTTTGCTCAGGAATCACGAGATCCAGGTTTAGGGTCCTGAGCAGAAGGGCCAGACCAGAGCCAACACCCTAAGCATGCTATCTTTCAACTTTCCCAGATTTAGGGGACTTAGAAAAGTTCATCTCATCCTCATAACCTCTGAAGTGAGCTCCCAAACTGGAGAGTTGAAAACCAGAACAAAACCTTGTAGCTTATGCACACCTTTTCTGTAACTGCTGAAGACAAAAGCCAAACTTTCCAAATTTAGTAGAATGCAAGAAATAGCATAAGTTGCTTTTGCCTTCTGTATCTGGAATTCTTCACTCTGTCTTTGTCTCAGTCCTGGGTCTACTCTCCTCTGCTTCCCTCCTTCTCACTCTATTTTATTTTTCTTTTTACTCCCCCAGGTATAATTTCCGAGGCTTCCGCTGGCTCCAGGCTATGATCTTTGCCATAGAAGAAATAAACAGTAGCCCAACTCTCCTTCCCAACATGACCCTGGGATACAGGATATTTGACACTTGCAATACAGTCTCTAAAGCCCTGGAGGCCACACTGAGTTTTGTGGCCCAGAACAAGATAGACTCCTTGAACCTGGACGAATTCTGCAACTGCTCAGAACATATCCCTTCCACCATTGCAGTCGTGGGGGCAACCGGCTCTGGCATCTCTACCGCTGTGGCCAATCTGCTGGGACTCTTTTACATACCTCAGGTACGCTTTCACCTCTCTTGTTTAGGTTACAGAAGTGGCCTGCCTCTCTGCTCTGCAGAGATTAAACAAAGATTGTTTAATCTTTGCCATTTCCAATAGAACCTCAAGGAGAGAAACTACAAAATGTAGGAGTTTTCTTAAGGTAGAAATATGTCTTGCTAGCAATTTCCAGCCCCCGAACATAAAGGTTACCAAGCAGCCAATAACAACATTCAGCCAACAGCAACTTAGCCTAGGAGGACTAGAGTCCTCTAGAGTGATTTAGTCTGTGAAAACAGGTATTTTAGGTCAGCCATTGGCAGTTGCCAGCCTTGACGGGTTAATTGTGGTGTTACTTCACCATGGTCACTGTCTAGTCATGCCCAGCTCCCACAGAGCCCACTTAAGGCCGAGCTCAGTCATTGCCAGCTACTCCTAGGTCTCTCAGCATCTCTGATCATTCGAGTAGGTGACCTGTAAAGTTGTTGCTTGTGCTGATCAGGTCCTGTGAAGGTTTCTTCTGGGCTGACCTGCCTTTCTTTTACCCTAGGGCCTCCAAAACAGGGTTTGTGAAAGCATGAGGATATGTCCCTCCTTGTCCTGGGGTCATCTGTGTGGCAGTGTAATTGTGCCAGCTCCTGTGTTGCAGTATCCTTCTTGCTGTCTGCTGACTCTACTGAGGCCAGTGCCGGCATCCGTGGTCCCATCCTGTTGTTTAACAAGCTTGTGGCTCTGCCAAGACGCTAAGCAAAGTATGAGGCTGGCATATTATAGCTTAACATTATTGCTCTTGATTTTAGATTTCCACACTGAAGACAACTTTGGAAAAAGTGCTTGGCCTTATCCATTTATGTGTTGCCTTGTATAGCCTAACATTTTCAATTCCTCTTCTAAAATGAATACAAGTGCCAGAGCTCACAAGAGTCCTTGTAACAAGATTGTGTCACGCTGCACTCTCAGTCTGCCCTGAAAGGATATATCTTTACTTCAGCCAGGGCTTCACTTCCCATCTGCACCACGAATGAAGAAGGATGGATTCTTGATTGCCTGGTGCACAGTAATATATCTTGTCTATTTAATGTTATCAGTCTGACTCCCTCGCAGGAGTCTGAAAAAATGGACATTTGGTCTCTGAGCAGGGCAAGAATGGTTTAAACTAAGACAAATATCTGCTATCTAGGTATTGCCCAGAGTGGCATTGGAAGGTGGCGTGTAATAAACATCGTGATGGCATTTTAAGGGGTATTGTTGATTTACACATCACATTACAAGGTGAACAAGGGCAGCCGAGAAGGATTGGTGCATTGGACTGAACATAAGAGATGTTTGCAGTTCTCAGACTTTCTCTTTGAACAGGGAATGGTGTTTGTGCTACGAGGCAGTAGTCTTATCTAGAGGTTGCAGAAATGGGTAGATGTCAGGGGGTTCAGTTCTGGAACAAAATCTCAGCCAGGTGGTTGAAGTCTGACAACTGAAAGCAGGCTTTTAAACTGGGAGTTGTTGGGCAGCATTAGAATACACATTATCACTGCCATTTATAGCAAGGCCATTAGCAAATCCATGCTTATTAGACCCTGCCTTTCAGTACAAGTTGGAGATATATTTTACAATTAATGTAAGGCTCATTACTCATTCTGTTGACATAGAAACAGAAAATGTTGTGACTTCTATTCTGTTTCTCAGTATCTCACCTCAGCATACCCTTACAGCGCATGTGGGAGTGGGGTGCCTTGCAGGAGTGGGGTACCTTGCCTGTACCTCCTGGCAATAGGTGGTAGGAGATGGGAGTAGCACTGGGCAGGAGCCTGTCCAGGGGAGAGTATGGCTCTGTGAAAGGAGGCTTTGCTCCTGTGGCCCTTGAAACTGCACTAGGAGACCTCCTTTTCTTTCTTCTTGCAGAAACATTAAATGCCAGAGTTTAAGGAGGAGATAAGGTTTTCTGTAAATTTCTACTTTGTACAAAATGAACTGTTTATAGAAGACTTTTTCAAATGAGAGTCGGTCCTGAAGAGCTCAGATACCAATCTCAAAATGCAAAGATAAGTGAGTTTTAAAAGTTCTCCAGATCTTTAAACTATTCTTTTCTGGGTTTTCTGGTTTTCTTCCTACTTGTAGAAAATCCAAATTATATCTTAAGAGTATATGGCACTTTTTCTGATTAAAAAAAAATCTTTCTTGGTAGCTTTAGAAAAGGAAATAAAATTCCATTTTAACTGTAAAACGCCGTGGCTTGTGAAGCATGGAATGCCTACTGGCTTCTCTGCCGATTCTGGCCTGCAGTCAGGAAATGCTGCTAAGGTAGTATTGACCAGCATTACCCTAACACTCCACAGGGTGAAGGCAACCGATATACACCACATTCTTCTTCCTTCAACTGGCAGGGATTGTATATGACATGCATATGGTACCTGATGGAGCCTGTTTAACAATGGGGACAGAGGTGAGAGGCAAGAAGAGACAGACAGAGTAAGTTCAGTATGGTACTAGTAGCCTGCTGTCTCATGTCTGGTTCAGGACAGAAGCAGCCTGCATTTAGTCTGAATTATGTGCATTGCCCTCATTTATCTAAAAGATACATCCACCTTGTTTCTGGATTTGGCAGGAAGTGCAGCGAGGTGTGTGTAGGCCACCCGTGGCTCACCTCTTTGCCATTCTTCCAAGCTACTGTCAGTGTCTCTCTCCCTCAGATCCTTGACCTTACAGGTGGACACAAGGACTCCAGCCTCTCAGGTCTAAGCAGCTGCTCCTGTATGTGTGCCTCTGTAAGACAGTCACAGCTACAAGAACATGCAGACTCTCAGAGTGGATTATGTGCAACCACAGGCTAAGAGTACGTGGCTGCCAGTGTGGTGCTCAGCCCTCTCTTCATCCCATCTGAGATTACACAGGTTCACAGTGATGCTAGATAAATGCAGGCAATTTATTCCCAGGCAGTTCACTTTATGGTGTGTTTTGCTTGTTTACTGTGCTCTCCCAGGTCAGCTATGCCTCATCCAGTCGTCTCTTGAGCAATAAGAACCAGTTCAAGTCTTTCCTCCGCACAATCCCCAATGATGAGCATCAGGCCACAGCCATGGCAGACATCATCGAGTACTTTCGCTGGAACTGGGTGGGAACAATTGCAGCCGACGATGACTATGGCCGGCCAGGGATTGAAAAGTTTCGGGAGGAGGCAGAGGAGAGAGACATCTGCATAGATTTTAGCGAGCTCATCTCCCAGTACTCAGATGAAGAGGAGATCCAGCAGGTGGTGGAGGTCATCCAGAACTCCACAGCAAGGGTGATTGTTGTTTTCTCCAGTGGCCCAGACCTGGAGCCTCTCATCAAAGAGATCGTCAGGCGAAACATCACCGGCAAGATCTGGCTGGCGAGCGAGGCCTGGGCCAGCTCTTCCCTGATAGCCATGCCAGAGTTCTTCCGTGTCATCGGCAGCACCATCGGCTTTGCACTGAAGGCAGGACAGATCCCAGGCTTTCGTGAGTTCCTGCAGAAGGTGCATCCCAAGAAGTCCACTAACAATGGCTTTGCCAAGGAATTCTGGGAGGAGACGTTTAACTGCTACCTCCCTGATGGGTCCAAGAATTCCCCAGCTTCAACTTCCTTCCACAAGGGCCATGAAGAGGGACTGGGAGCTGGAAATGGAACGGCTGCCTTCCGACCTCCATGCACAGGGGATGAGAACATCACCAGTGTGGAGACACCATACATGGACTACACACACTTGCGGATATCCTATAATGTGTATTTGGCAGTATATTCTATTGCCCATGCCTTGCAGGATATATATACCTGTACCCCTGGGAAAGGACTCTTCACTAACGGATCCTGTGCGGACATTAAGAAGGTTGAGGCATGGCAGGTAAGTCCTTCATTTGTGTGCCTGTGCAGTATACTTGCAGAAAAAAGACAAGCTGTCCTGGATGCCTTTTAGGGTGCCTTTCATAATCCTGCGTCTCAGACATAGCATAAGGCTCACGGGACGTAGCATGCCGCGGTGTGTGAGTTAGGGGCCTGCTCCCACCCCACAGGGAATGTAAGGTAAGTTGTGTTAGGTTTGCCTGTGGTGAAAGGCGCTTAAACTAAGTTAAATTTTCTTGCATTTGCTACGGGCCAAAAGTGCACACACAGACAATTACCGCAGCCTGGCTGACGCAAGGTAACTTGATCATATATTGAGCCTTACATAAACAAGAGGGCCTGGAGAGAGGACATAAACAAGGAAAACAGTTTTTAGGGTTCATTTTCTTTGGCAAGCTCTATGTCTTTTGCAACCCCATAGCAATTTTCCATACAGGCTGTATTTTTTCCCCACAGTTTTAAGCTTATATACGATCAAACTAAAGCAGGTTGAGTAATGAAGGAAAATAACAGGTGGCTGTTGGGCAAATAATAGATAGCTGCTTTGATTTGGCAGCGGTATTTGTTGACTGATAAAATGATACTAACGACTTAGTCACATTTCCCCACTTATTCAATGTGTTCTGCCCACCATCACATAGATCGTATTCTGGCATTTTGTCTTCTGATTATTTATGAATAGTCTATACCTTACCATATGTTTGATTGTGCTATCCAATGTGATATTCAGTATGTTTTTAATATTTACTGCATTCTTAAATAACAGAATTAGCTTGTAAGGCTATCAAATGAAGATATGCTGAACATGTAGCAAATTCTGTTTGCCTTGTTCTGATCATCACAGAAAACCTAGGCCCAAACGTAACTGAAATTAGAACACAAGTGAATATAAGGAGGATCACATCCCTATTTGCATCTGTAATTTCCTGTATTTGGGATAGTCTGACCAAAATAAAGGCTATTTGTGCCACAAACTTTGCAGATGTTGGGTCAGTATTCATATGTGGGAACTGCAGTTCCTGTCTAGTCTCAGCCAACTCAAAACCACCAGTCAGATCAAAGTAAAAGGCTTTGTCTTGGCATTTATGGGAAACATGCATTGCTCTAGGTACCTGATTTGGATTTACTGAAAGCACTTTACTCCGAGTTCATCAGTGCAGGGTTTGACCCTGATTTAAGGGTATCAGTCCTGAGACTGCTGACTCTCTCTGAGGTTTCTGTCTTTCAAAGATGTTCTGCTTTTCAGGAGCATACTGGCAGAAGTGGGCAAGTCACAGACAGATTTAGCTTTCACTGTGTCGGTAAAAATGATCCAGAATAAATATATTTTTAATTTGTTCCCTTATGCCTCGTCAACTTGGAAAGTAAAGCAAGATTCATACCATAGCTAAGTAAAATAATGTGGTGTTTGTTGAGGATTCCACAATCGGGAAGAATGTCCTCTCATTTCTGTGTTGCTTGTGTAGTGCTGAAGGATGCCTGTATCAAAATGTAAAGCATCCTGCTGACCTAGGCTTTTGGGTATGCATACTTGCCTTAAAGGAGGGAATCGGCATCAAGAAAGATTATGTGGGGGATAACACAACATGGCAGGAACAGTGGGTGCTACAAAGGAACAAGCTATATTTGAAATGACCACCATTACGTGGTGTTGGCTGTCAAGCATACTTGATATTTGTGCATTTTTTCACTTCATTGCAAAATCAAACACACGAATGGCAAGCAAATGCCAAATTTGTGTGCACACCTACTTCATATCAGGCATTGTGGCTCATTACCCTTGGGAAGCTTTCCTCAGCCCTGGGGGTAATGAGTTCACCTCACAAACGTGCATCCTCCAGCATCTCCAGAGGGTGGTTTTCTGACAACCAGACAGAAGAAAATCTTTCTACTAAAGTCTACCTCATTTGCAGCGGTACTTCTGCTGGTGGTCAACACCTGCTCGCTCTTCTCACAATCAGCTCCAGCATTTCTTGATAGGAGGTGACTGGAGAGAGCGAGGATGGGGTTAGGAAGCCTCCACACCTGAG
>NW_009624236.1:0-29335 GCF_000690535.1 Cariama cristata | reverse complement strand
CCCCCCCACACGGGAGTTGGGGGGCAGCAGCCACTGATAGTGTCTGCAATCACTGACCAGGTGGTGTGTGGGACAGATGAGGTGAACCTGGTGAACTCATGGCTCCATTAGCCCGAGCTCCTGTTCAGAGCAGCCCTTGCCAGCCGGGTTGGTGGCTGGAGAGGATAAATGGTGCGTTCCACAGTTTAATTATGGACCATTTAATTTTGTTGCCTTTCAGTGGTGTTATCCCATTAACATGTATGGGTTATTATTTATTTGTTGTCTACTAATTGTTAATTTCATGTACTCATAATACAATCCTTTAGGAGGAACTGTTTTACATAGAGAGAGGGTGCTCGTGTGGGCCTATGTATAAAAATAACGTATTTACCTCAGTGATCAGTTCGTTTGAACTGGACAGCAGGAAGCCTAGCACAGAATTACCATGAGTTGTTTAATTTGGGTACAGTTCTTCTCTTAAGAATTTACCATTTACAGTTTAAGAAAGCTCTAAGTATGTTTCAGCATGGGGAGCATGGGATTTTTCTGTGTCTCCCAAGCTGAAATACCAAATACTAGCAATGTTCTTCTCTACTTATTTAGAGCTACTTGTTTAGGAAGTGGCTTATTGATTTTCTTCACCTGAGTTGGTGCGCTCTGACAGACCCTGTCCACAAACCCAGTCTTGCTTCCCTTTGTTTTACCAACACCTCTGAAGCTGGCTGTGGGCATCCCCGCTAGAGATGGGACAGGCACAGGCAGAGCTGGTGAGCAGGCAGGGCAGCTTCCAAGCAGGATCTGTGCCACCCACTGCTGCCTGCAGGGTTCAGAGTCCTCTATCTCAAAATGAGAAAACTGGCACTTCTGAACTCTACAGAAAATTACAGACTTTAATAGAGTATGTGTGCTGCCCTTACAGCTGTCATGTTTTAAGAACCTACTCTGCTGCAAGGGAGGAGATAATCCAGGTGCACACCTTTGCAAGATGCCTGCAAAGAGCAGATAGTATTCCCTGCATATGCCGTTATAGCGTCCTGCACAATATCAATCAAGATCAGATTAATTACTTCTTTTTGCAGTGTTTTGTTCAGGTAACAAAAAGGTGCAGGGCAATCCAGAACAAAACGTATAAGCAATTTCTGTCACATTTGGAAAAGGCAAAATTTTAAACAAAGCTCTAACAATTAAAGTGCAAGACTGCAAATAGTACAACAGAAAGAATTCTTTTAAAGGACTCTGTCGCCTCCGATTATCAGATGCCCATTCCCTTCTGCTGGTGGGCTGTGATATTTTAGGAGACTGTATTGAGTAGGGCTAATTCTGTGTGTTGCTCTGGTTTGTGGACTGACCTCCCCCAAATACAGGCTCTCCTACAAGCTACAGAATAGCAGTGGGAAGGTATGGCAAGAGATGGGACATGGGCTCGCGGCTCCTGTACAGATGCTGTCTCTTTGTCAAAATTCCCTTTGGCCTGTTTCTCCATAACAGCTCAAACAGTCTGATTTTTGAAGCCCTTTTTTTCTTCATATCTTCCTTGATAAGATTTCCCAAGTCCCTCAAGTTCCTTCATTTTCTTGGTCTCTGCTCACGTGGCTATTCCCATGGTCACTTCTAACAGCAAATCCATGTGTTCTTTTTTCAGTTCCCCTCTGAGCAAAAATTTATAACCCTTTGGAGCATTTATAGGAGCATCTCTGGTGTCTCTCATTTCAAACACTGGATGCTCTGCAAAAAATAAGGGGAAAGCTGGTTGGGGATCCTAATCTGTCCTTCAGAGTAAATATTTACTATTTCATATTCTTTCTGTGTGAGAAGAGGAAAAACCTGTCTTTTCTTCAGACATAGTTCACTCCATGTTTCTGCCCGTTCATTTGGCTTCTTGATGATTGCCAACAAGCCTCTCTTTCTATCTCACAGCAAAAACATTGTGATTAAATGGAGAAGATAGGCTACCGTGGATTTGAGAAGGCAAAGGTGCGCAGTCACAGAATCAGGGAGCAGAGCATGCTTAGGTAGACTCACAGACAATTTTCAGGTTATGGAGGTTGTGAACTTCGGCACGTTCATTGAGTGAAAAATGAGATAACTCTTCTAGGCACCAAGGCAAAGCATGCTGCATAGGCTGAAAAATGTGCTGTCCTAATGATTCAGAGGTTAAAGATGTGCTCGTGTAAATTAATCTATACCTAGAAATCTGATTGACCTCAGACTTTGTGAAAAACTGCCATATGCTGTTCCACAAAATAAAAGCAAATACAAATTGGCTTCACCTAGCAACACCTAAAGTCTTTTATTACACCTGTGCACCTCCCAGCCAACAGTTCCTTCCTCTGTGCTGGTGATATGCATTATGAAGAGGTAAAAATGGATTGGTGCCTTCTCCAACTTTACATTTAGGTACATCTGGCTGGCTGGAAATTGATTCTGCAAGGCTTTAAAGAAGTGAATGCTGCCTTAGATGACATACATCTCTCTAGACCTTTGAGCCTAATGGCTTGTCTAATCAATTTTGTGTCTGTTGAACTGTATAGGCCTGTCTGAACAATTAAAATGGTGTGTGGAAAACAGCTGCTTTGTGGTACAGAGAATGAAACAGAATCAGAACAGGTATTAACTGAGGACGGTGTGAAAATTAGTCTTTTGGGAAGAATTCCAACGAAGACGGAGGAAGCTGCTGAATATCAGGCAACTGCAAAACATCATCTGGTCTGCATTAAAAATGCACTGGAGACATATTTGTTATGAACGGAAAGCAAGCATTTCAGCAGTGTGCGTTTGTTGGGGGAGAGTGAATTGAGAGGCAGACAACTTGAGCCACACGCAGAAGTGTGTGGGTCAATAGAGCAAACACAGCTGTTTCCCCACAAGGGCAAGAACAGATGATTGCTTATTCATCAGTTTGGAGATAACAACTTGCTGTCAGCTGAGAACATCACTTGTGAGTTCTTCAGCTAAACAGACAATAAATGGAGTATTATTTAGATGTCTCTACAACTAAAAGGAGAATGACTTAACTGGACCTTACTAAAGGGGAGGCCAAGCCTGTAACATCACCAGTAGAAAATGCACAGGGAAACCATTGCCCCAACAGGGTTGCTAGAAGAAGGGTGAATGAACTGCATGCAGCAAATACACAACCTCTATGTCATGAAGTAAGGAGCTGTGGTTATTGATTACTTAGTAGAGAATGGCTGAGATTTTTCTGAATCGGTGTAGTACACACTGCCTGATGACAAAAAACACAGTATTCCTGCCCACTTCCAAATGTGCTGAATTTTTCACAGAAGTCATTTTTAATATGGTCACTCATACACTGCATTACAAGAAAACCTGTATTTGAAAAGAAGCGTTTTCTAATATTTATGAAGCTCATTTGTACCTTTGTCACTTGGAGAAGTCAGTTTTGCAACCTGTATTGGACCTGGGAATTTTAGGGAAGGCTCCGTGATATGCTCATATGATGTCTCTGTCTGTAGCAACTTCAGATAACAATTATCCCTTGAATTACCAAGATATCAGTATCTTTTACTAAGACACAGCATGTCTTTGTTACACAAAACGATGTAAAGTTCTGCCTAGGACTGACCTTTCCTAGTGCTACTCACAAATGGAGCTGGTGACAAAGGGCACCTTGAGAGCCTCCTAAAGGCACTCAGAAAGTGAGGTGAGGAAACAAGTTCATTTATCAAAAATTCAGTTTGATGTTATAATCATTCCTCTGACTTGGCTGATTTCCATTTATCCCAAGGTAGGGTTGAAGCTAACTTCAAAGGCATGATAATCACAGCATAGTTTGTTATTTCTTTTCTTTCTGGGTGGTCAGCCATCTTCACAGATGCTTTACTAGCCAGCCACGTAGTTTTCTCCCCAAAGTGAACTTTCATGCGCTATGAAGGACTGGTGTTGCTCCACACAGTGGGTGAAGGTTGTAGGAAGGAGGACAAATTACCTTTTATGGCATATAAAGGACCCTTTTGCCTTGTAGAATTAAAAGAGTGATCTCCTCACTGGACCAGAAGCAACCCTTTGCTCAGAAAGGACTTTTATCTGTGTCTCTAGGAGGAATTACATGAAGGTTATTTAGGAACTGTGGAAATCAAAGCCTTGACATGAGATTTCTTTGTTAGCCAAGATTTGTACTGGTAAAGGAAGTGGAAAAAACAGTTATAAGCTAGTAGCCAAGTGGAACATGTGCCCAAACATTGTAACAGTGAATCCACTGGGACTTTAGTTGACCATTGATGGGACCTATGAGAGTGTTTGCAACAAGTGCCCATTCTAAATGTCCAAACCGGTTGCATGAGTTCAGTCAACTCAGTGTGACTATAGGAAACTTTAGGACTCTTTATTCTATTTTTTTTTTTAAATGGATAGTAGTTCTTGAATATATTATAAATAACTATTGAACTCAGGTTTGTCGAATGACCATTGTATTATTAAAAGAAATGACACCAAGTATGCGGTATCAGTTGGTTCTTATTCTAACAGAGAGAGGCAGCTTACCCAAGCATTGAAGTAATTCATCCTATAGTTCCAAATAGGAAAGAATTTACAGTCAAAAGCTATGACTTCCACCTGGCCTAGAGAAAGGCACAGTTCTTCAAATCAATTATCAGCAGTGTTCTGTGCAGGATGCAGTTTCAGACCTTGTTGAGAGTTTGAAGAGACTGATCCATAAAGGGTTGTTAGAAGAAAGCAACAGCAAATGGATGCAGAGAGATACACATACAGATTCATTCTCTGCACAGCTGGGTAGAGATGGTATTAAACACCTCCCAGAAGAGGCATTTCAATCAGATTTTGAATATCCAAGACATTATATGTGAATTATGCTACTTGAAAACACTGAGCTTGTAGGATAACCATTAGCTCTATTACTAGCTTTAATAATTGGACAATTAATTATGTATTATTTAGTACTAAATTTAGACTTAAATTAATAAAAAGAGCCCTACATTAAGCTTTTAGATACTACAGCAGAACAGTTATTGTGCAGTATGATGACCTCCCAAGAGCATTAAAACATCATTTACTCAGTCAGGATTTCTGCCAATAGATCTTTCGCCATTAGTACACACAGCACCCCAGGCCATTGTACCCAATGGATTTCTCCATATTATATTTGTCACAAGTGAAAAACAAAGCAATTATGGCATTACATCTAGACAAGGTGGCCATGATGGCTCTTTCATATCGTGGCTGTAGGTAAAGACAGCAGCGTATGGAGTATGGTACAAAACACCCTCTAACAGCACTGACAATTAGCTCTCGCTGTACCTGTACCATTGCTTTTGTCTGTCCAGAGACCAACTCTCTCCACAAAACCTTAATAGGAACCTAAAAAATGTTCAAATGGAGTCACTTTCCAAATGATCATGCAGTTTGAAATCCTTTGTGGAATAAACTATGTGAATTTATGCCACGTTCAGGAAAGTAATCTTGATCCAGCTAAGGGATGCTTCACATTGGAGGTAAAGCCTAGGTATTTCACTTCTAAAGGGCTGTGTTTGCCAGACAAACTTGTGGTTAGCAAGATTTATTTTCCCCAAAGACGTGCTGACTAGTAGACCTTTTTTTATTGGTATGATCCATGGCAGGTCACATCTCTTGTCACAGATAGTGTCTTATTTCTAGTTGGGATTTAAATGACCTTTAGTTTCATTGGTCCTTACTTGACCTTACTCTATTAGATTTAAAAGTCCAGATGAAGTACTCATCATTTTTCTCCATATGGTATTTATCCACATTGATCAAATTATTCCTCAGTCTTATCTTGATAATTTAAGCAGAGTGGGTTTTTAGTCATAAGATATGTTTTCTGCTTTATTTCTGTATCTTGTCCATTTACTCATCCTTCTTTCTGGCATATATTCAGTGTTGCTTTAACAGCCTCAGCACAGCCAGACAGTGAAAAAAAAATCCCACATTTACATACTCTTATTACTTCCTCATTTATATGTGCACAAGTTTTATCAGCCTTCCTTGCCACAGCATGCAATGGAAAAGTCACATTAAGTTGCCAGTAATATTTTGCAGGATGTGGTACCCTTTCTGTGCCTGTGGCTTGAATCTCTTGTGCCTTGACGCATAGGTCTGAATTTCACTGTATTAAACACAGGTGTTTGAGGGCGATCTGGGGGAAATGCTTTGTCTTGATTATTATTTACCATTACCTTGATTCATGCATTTTCTGCAAATTTTCACGGCAGCACTTTTGTATTTGCTGCCAGAGTATTGATGAACATGCTGGGTAACAGTGAGTTGTTTACTGAGGCTGGAGGAATTCCCCATGAACTGATGATCTGTCTCTGTTGACACCTGTTTTTATAAATCTGTTGGGCAATTCTTGATCCATGAATGGATGCTTCACATTAAATGTAAAGCTCAGGTTATTTGACTTCTAAAGGGCTGTGTTTGTCAACCAAACTCGGATTTAACAAGATCTGTATTCCTCAAAGTCTTCTTGACTGAAAACAATAAAGTTTCTGTCCTATAATTTTGTATTAATCGATCCTCAACCCAGAACTCTTGTTTTCCCATTGTTTTTCCTGGGATTGATGTCAGGCTAATCAGCCTTTGGTTACAGAGGACACCCCTCTGCCTTTTACGATATTATCTTTGCTTGGCAGCTATTGCAGCCCGTCAGAGGCTGACTCTGGAGTGGCCCACTGAGCAGAAATAGAAGCCCCTGTAAGAGGGGTCAGCTCTGATTCATGCCCTGCACAGACTGACACGGAGGGAAACTTCAGGCATACTGTTGGGAGTGCCTTACACGTGCATGTGTACCAGAAAGGTGGATTGGGATTGCTATGGAATAATATTAAATAGTATATTGACTTTGTCATTCAAAGCCAGTGGCATTTTTATGCGTATATCATAAACCTACTGTATTAGCACTCTTTTTATTGCTTGTGGAGTGCTGTGATGAACTGTCTGGTTCTGTCAGCCTTTGAGATCCAAACTAAATTGCTGAGGATGTTCTCTAATCTCTTTTTAAGTACCTTCTGCCTCCGTTAACATCACATTATGGCTCCAAAACAAGTGCCCTTGGGATAAGAACGTCCAGGGTTTTTTTCTGATAGCAAGGTCAGTAACATATCATTCATTTAGCTTTCCTGCTCCTCTTTAGCTGTCTCTTTAGTGTTCCATCCTCTTTAGCTGTCTCTTACAGCCTTATGTCATGAGGATCTGGCATACATGACACCTTTCAATTTTAATATGTTCAAGAAATTTCTTAATATGTTGCCTGATGATTTTTCTCTTCTTTGTTCTCCAAGTTTTTTTATGTTCTGCTTTCCGTTAATGTAATACTTGTGTTTAGCAACCTTGTTTGAATGGTTTGTGTTGGATTAGTGCTTTTAGAGCACACCATAATAAATACTGCTGTTCAAGCTCTATTTGTGTAATGCAACATATCATTACCCCTTGATTAATGAGCTTTTATTTTAATGAAGACAGCCGAAATTTCTGAACTGACAATGGGTTTATCATGCATGCAGTACAATCATTCAGTCCTTTCCTCTAGCTTGTCCGTGGATTTTCTCCATTCTGTTGGGAACAGAGACCTCTGTCATCACTGGCCTACGCTTGTACATCACTGGGGCAGAGTCTACTCAGAAGCCTGCTTGATTTTGTATAGCATTATATTCCACGTCTAGGGATTCTCCACAGATGTTATTTTTCATTTTGCTACCATGATTTTTGTCCTGATTACTAGGAACTGTATTAACGCTCACAGTATTTGTAAGGAGGGGAGAGATGCTGTCATTCCAGCCATTTTTCTCCAGAAGAAATCTACTACAGTCAGTAGATCAGATTAAGTCTGTTTGAGATGGTGCTGAACTGGGACCGAGGCTACTCCAGATATCTTAACTCCTGAAGTTACTTCTAGGATGGATTCTTTTGGACTCTAGGGAACTAACAGTACAATATCATGCTTTGGGCCATACAAACATATTGGGGTACCATCATACAGCTGGATCTTAATTAAAACAGAAAAAGGAGGAAACATTAGAGGAAAAAACTCTTTTGTCATCTCTCTTCTCCCCTGGAGTTAGTCAAACTCACTAATTGCAGTTAATTGAAACAACACTGTCCAAACAAGCATTTTGACAGACTCAAAAATAAGTGTTTCCCCTTTTTCCCATTAAAAGAGTAATTACAATTAAAAATGGAACTGTGGCTTGAAGGTCAGATTTTTAAGTTTGAGTAAAAAACATATTTGCACTGAATTTCACTTGACTGGATTTCACATGATGTTTTCCTATGTAAATCTTTGGTTTCAGAAAATCCTATAGTTCAGATGTGCGCAGAGGTTATTCCCACTCTGTTTGTTTCCTCATGTGCATGTAGATCCAGTCAAAGCCAAGCACCTGAAAACTTTCTTGCTATATTTTCCAGTCATGTCACACTAGGCAAAATCATTGTCCTTTATCATAGCATGCTTAAGCAATGTGCTGTTAGCCATCAGCTTTGCAGTAAGCAATGCAAGCTGAGGACTTGCATTCTATAGACGAGTGCACTTAGAACAGCAGGTGTGCACATGGCCAGTATGAGTTTTGGAGGACCTTACTGTGTCCTGTGACCCCTAACTGACAGTTAAATCAGTTTGGAAAACCAGCCATGCGATGCTAAAATACTGTAAGATATTTTCTTGATTCCTTTGGGAACCTCCATGACTCAGCAGACAGGTCTTTCTGAAGCACTTTAGACCCAGTTTTGTAATGGCATTCAGGCATCTGCAAACACTAGTAAATATCTAATGGAATTTTCTAAGGTATTTCAGTTAGATCTGACTTAGGCAGCTTTTGTTGTGAAATCCACGAGGCTTGTGGTTTTGAGTTCTTTCTGGACATCCTTGTAAACATAGTACTGTAGTAAATCTGACCCTAAATCAGACTAGTCCCATTTTATATCAAGTCCCGTTTTGAAATGAATGCCTTTGACATTTTTGGTCTAAGAGACTTGCTCCTACTGTTGTAGCAGCTATTAATTTGTTATTGCTATCATCTTTCACTGTCAAGAAAGCGTCAAAGCTGCTGCAGTTTTGAATTAGTAAAGCAGTGTCCCTTGGTTGCTGGCAAGAAAACCACATAAGCTAACCCCTCAAGCCCAGTTAACCAGTCCTTGTCGTAGGAAACTCTAGGCTTCGTCGGTTTCCAAGCAGACTGAGCACTCACAGCATAGCATGAGACAAAGGAAGCACCAAGCACCTTCCACTAAGCAGCAAGTGAGGTGTTTCCAACACAATCCATCTGAGTGCCTCCCTCTCCCAATTTCTGCAAGTTTCTATTGGAGGGCCTGCTTCTCTTACAAAATAAAACCAAAATGTATGCATGGGTGCCCATGTCAACACCACTGCTGCCCCTCCTCGAACAAAGGGCACTGGTCAATGGAAGAGGGTGAGAGATCCATCCCGCAGTTGCCTTGGGATCTCATATCCATGATGGAAACAGAACCCAACCAAACTAATTATCAGTTAAAATATGCCAGTCAGCACATCTTGTCATAGCAGCTTGATGTCCTGTACTTCTCCGGAGATCTGAATAAAGTCAGTCGGCTTTGCAGGGATCGGAGTCTCTGCTTCTGTGGGAGTACGTCACCTCTTTTCCACAAATCAGTACATGTGTCATAAACAGTTAAATAATCTCACACTTTCATTTCTGTTCAAATGGAAGTCAGACTGACTGTCTAAGAGCTATCATCTCCACCTCTGGACCTCTCTAACCTTCCTTTAATTTTATTCTTCTTTTCTGATCAAGTGACTAGAGCTAGCTGCATTTTCCAGGGGAAACTGTACTATCAATGTACATATTGGCACCATATTTTCAGTGTAATTTTCTTTCTTACTTTCATATCCTAATTTTTTTTTTTTGCTCTTTCAACTGCATAATGCATAGAGTGTTTTGATTGAGCTGCCTACAGTAATGAATAGGTCTTTGTCTTCAGTGGTTAGTTAATTTAGTTTCCAATAAAGATTATGCATAGCTTAATTTATTACTTCTAACATATGGCATGTTGTATTTGTTATACACATTTAGCCTTCAGTTGTGCTGTCCATTGACCTACCTAGATTTACGAGGATGTCATTCAGTTCTTATCAAAGCATAACAACTTCGAATGTTCTTGAGTTATTCTCAGCCTTTGTACAGCTATTCTTGAGTCTTGAACTGAACTCTTTCTTTCACCCTGTTTTTCAAGTCACTGGCAGATCTAGCATTTCACCAGAGCTGGGATGTCCACCCCATCTTGCCAGAATTCCTTTGCAGTATTGTCAATGAATCTCTGGTTGACTATCAATGTTCTCTGTCTTCAACTCTTTGACACTAGCCCTTCTTCCAGAGTTTATCTGCCTTTGTTCATCTGCACTGTTACCAACCTGACAGTTTCGGTCCCGGAGTACAGCCCAGTCCTTGTACAGCAGGTGATGACTAGTCGTTATTTTAGCATGAAGTGCCCAGTATCCCAGCTGCAGACCAGGCCCTCCTTGTGCATGGGGCTGGACACATGTAACAGAAAGACATGCCTTTTTTTCTGAGGTGTTTACAGTGAGAATCCCAGCTCTGTTCCTTGGTCCCTTTCAACTTCTTCTCCTGGATTACCCTTACACTGACAAACAGTATTAACGCCCACTTCCTCAGAGCAGAAAACCAATAGAGACCAGGCAGCTTAGGTGAAATGTCACCGGTGGTGTACAGTAATGGATCACGTCCTCCACTGGCTGAAGGACTCTGTTATCTTCTGAATGACTTTCAGAAAAAGGTGAGATTAACAGTATTGGCATTTCCTGGCATCTTGGTTTTAAAAAAGCCCTCATCACTACATGTTGCCCCCATTGGTGCACAGTGGGCAGCAAGGTAGGAGGACAGATTATAGAGGGGAAGGAGAGTTCAGCTCCTGCTTTGGGCAGAATTGCTGGGTGCAATTCATCTTTCCCAGTCTCAGGCTTCTGGAAACAGGTATTACTGACACAAGGGGCTAGGGCCAGTGCCCTCCTGTCTGCTCAGGTCCTTTGTGTCAGAACTGGTCGATATTGTGATGACAGCACTGCCTTTGGGAGAGCCTAAGAGTTGGCTCTACATAAAAAACTGGCAGAACAAGATAATCCAAAGTAGAGAATGCAGCAGAAATTGAACATTGATATAGACAGTAAAAATTAGAGCTTTCCTAGCATGTAATTAAACATCAACACATAGATAGATGGAAATGAAAGGAAGAAAGGAAAAAAACCCAAATGTTGCTTCAGGGAACATTTCCCTTAAAGTGGCTCTTTCAGAACTGGCATGGGCATATTTCTTCCTGGTACTTGACCACTGGCAGAAACCAAAGCCTGTATGCCATGACCACTGGTGTGATGTGATAGCTGAGCTCTCAAGACATTGTGCCTATTACAGCATTATGAAGGTATCTTGTCCAGGTGCTTGATGAGGAATCTGAAACAAGATGGGAGAACGGACCCTCAGCAATTCAGAATGAAAGGGAGGATTTGCCACCTTCGGTACAGTTGCCAGCTTTTCATCTTCACATTGAGCCACAAAGTGGAATTACTTGCTGCAGCATGGGCAGTCTACCAAAGCAAAGAGGAAAACATTTGGTACCCATCGGTCCAGAACTGTTTTACAGGCCTGGATATAGCTAGGTAGACAGAAATTAAAACTCAGTGTGGGAAAATGTATGTTAACTGTCAAGACAGGATTCCTTGCAACTGCATGTTAGGAGGGGGAATCGTTTGTCTTTTATGGGGACAGAGAGTTATAATGTGCCCAGGTTCACTTCCCATGCATGACCTTTTGACCTAGAGAGGAAACACGTTAGAGAGAAACTGCAGAAGGAAGACAAGGATATTAAACCCTTGTCCATATATGGAGACTAGTTAAGGACCTGTCACAGTTGAGACAGAGTAAATGACAACCCATAGCAGATCTGGATATTGACATTTATTTAAGAATTAACAAGACTAGAGCTTTTAACCTGATTGGTATCTCACACACATGCTTGCTTTCCCCACACCATTACATTCACTAGGTCTCATCTTCCCTTCCTGGGAGGGACATTGTGGGTGGTCTGTCAAGATGGAGGTCGTAGGTTCCTGCTGTGCAGCTCCTCACAGTTACTAGTCTCGAGCATTACTGGCCAAGGTCACTGGGCATCCCCCAACATTCATCTCCACACACCTCCTTCAGGATCTTTCCCCACTTCCAGTGTTTTTCATCCAGACATGACCTTCATCTTCTTTCTAGCCCTAAGCCTTAGGTTTTGGTTACAATCAGTCTGCTAACTGGTGGTTCTGTCTCACTTTTTGTTATTAACTGGAGGGTTCAGGACATGCCACTTTTGTTTAGTCCAGCTGCTATCAAAATGTACAACTAGTACATATGCTTGCAGCTAGTGTGTGCTCCACAGTACAAAAGTTCAGCTTTGGACATTCATGCACACACACAATTACCTGCTGCCTGACAGCGTTTACAATTTAAGTGGGTTTTTTTGCCTGCCACCAGGCCTAATTCTAGTGACAAAAAGTGTTGACTGCGGATCAAGAAAAGGTGGAGGAAGGCTAAGGAAGCTGGCAAGGCCAAAGAAAGGTATTAAGTGGTGTTTATTAAAAGCAAGACAGCACCCTTCAAACAGCTGAGTTATGTCCAGTGAATAAAATTGGAAGGATCATAAACTCTGGCAGGTTAAACGTAAAAATAAAATGAGGTAGGCCAAAAAAACAGAATGAGGAATAGGCTGTAAATGGGGTAAAAGATCATAAATCCTTTTTTAAATACTTCAGCAGTAGGACTGTCTGTTGAGCCATAGATTATCACTGCAAAAGACAAGGTAAGACCATGGCAGAAGAAAAGTGTGCTGTTTATGGACAAACTTGAGAAGGTTCCTGAGTTTATTTATGGGCGACTTGTAGAGGATCTGTCTGATCGAAGTGACTGTAGAAGAAACTATGGGACACAAGAGCAAAATGAACCCTAATAATTCGGTGCAAGCGAATGATGTTTACCCAAGAGCTCTGCCGGAGCTCACAGATGAAGTAGCTGAAGTGCTGGTTATGGTGACCAACCTCTCACTTGAAACAATCTTAGCCCCTGAGGCCTAGAAAGTTGACAGATGCAACATCAATTTTCTAAAAGCATTCTGGAGGATATCCAAGGAATTAGCAGAGCCTGACTGAGCCCATTACTAGAAACTGTAGTAAAAAAAAAAAAAAAAAAAAGAAAAAAAAAGAAAAAGAAAAATAGAATATACTGAGGAGGAGTCACCATAACTTTTGTAAAGAGAAGCCCTACCTCGCAAACCTCCTGAAGTTCTTTGAAGTCAGTGGGATGTATATGGATATGGGAGCTCCTATTCATAGAGTACACTCAGGCTTCCAAAACACTTCTGGTAGTCTGTCACCAAATGCAGTCCTCTCATGGATAAGTAGTTGGTTGAAAGATAGTCAGCAGAGGATAAAAATAAATGTTGAGTTCTGACTAATCACAAATGAGATCTTCAAGCTTGAACAGGTCCTTGGGTGGACTCCTCAGGTCTGGCTGAGTAGTAGTCAAAGAAGCAAATGCACTGTTAAGAATAGTCACACTGGAAAAGGGACAGAGAGGTTAACAGAGTGCCCTGGGGCCACTTCATTAACCCTTAGTGCATCTCACTTCAGTATCATGTGTAAGTCTCAGAACTGGTGAAGGAGACTGGGAATATTTGGAGAAAGGTCAATGGAACAGCTTCTGTATAAGAAGCAGGACAGTTGGATAGGGCTCATCAGCCTGAGAAAGAGTCGGCTGAAGAGAGATCTGACAAAGGTTTGTAAAATCATGAAAGGCATGGAAAAGGTGACTAGCAAATGACAGTTCTTCATCTTTTCCAAGCATGAAGGTCATCAAAAGAGATTAGTAACTGCTCTGTTCCACAAGCAAGAAGAGGTGCTTTTCTCATAAAATGTAGATCTCCTTGCTGTAGGAGGTTGTGGATGTGAAAAGTTTGCACAGGTGCAGAACACAAATGTGCAACATCATGGAAGAAAAATCCACCTTAGGTTATCAGGTAAAAAGACCTTTGGCCCTGGAAGTCACTGAGCTGCAAAATTTGTGAGAGTATTCTGGGGAAGTATCACGTCCCCTTCTACTCTTGTGTCAACATTTGCTGTTGGCCACAGTCAGAAACGGGTCCTGGGGAGATGGGCTGCCAGTCTGACCTAATACAACTGTATGTTATGGTTTTATGATCTTTCCATAAGAGTGGAAACCACACAACCCAGAACACCTAGCCCAGATAAACCATGGGTTGCTACGTGGCTGGGAATGGCCTTACCAGGAATAATAGGAGGGTGAACTAGAGGGCAGCTTGCAAGTCTTTTCTGATAACACACATTTTAATGAACAGTTCAATTGCAATTCAATGTGGACCCTGTGACAGAGGGAAGAAAAAGGAGGAAAAATTACACAAAGAAACTTCTGAAGGCAGCGGCTTGCACAATGCTCTCCCTGCAGGCTTCCAGCAGCTGTGTATTCAAGCCACGAGGTCAACACTTCTTTCGTAAACTCTTGGTTCCAGGATACGATACACGTACCCCTGACACGTGCTCTTGCCCTTGCTGAAGCAGGGTCTTTTAAGTCTTTGTGGATTGAGTCCTGGGTATTTATGTTTCTATCTTTAGTTACAAAACACAGTGACACATTTTTAGCTGTAAAGCCTTTAGCTAATCATTGATAGACTGGTGCCTGTAAAAAAAGTGCTGTAGTTACTCAGAGTCTACAACTTCCTCTTTTAAAGTTTGGTGCTTATATATTCCTTGGCTGCTTAAACCATATTTACATCCTGTAGAGAGCAGAACTTGTGTGATACATGGATACCATCCTGGGATTTTCTTGCTATCTAAAAGAGGAACATGTCCTAGTAGTTGTTCAGTTACCATTTCACAAGCTGTGCCTCAGAAATTCAGACTTGAAGACAACTTTGGTATCTGCTGGAAAGAGAAAACAGGTTTTGTTACTCGTGTTGTTCCTGTTGCCCATCTATTTGGGATTTTAACTAGGGCATGTGGCTTTCCTGCATGAACTGATACACCTGGGCTCTCCTGCTCCCCAGCTATGGCTGCATTGCGGAAGCTGCTGTTCTGTGCCTGGGGAAAGACAGCATTAAGTACAGATCAGTGCTTTTACATGAATATTTACCTGCCAGATAGAGGTATCAGCTCATACATGAAATGGTTTATAATCTGAATCCTCAGGTGTAGTGTGTGTGTGACCAAGGGAAACATGCTACTAAACTAATCCTACAAAAACCCACCAGTAGCCAGGGGTATGTATTACTTTCTAAGAAGCCTAATTTCAGGAGGCAAGGCAAAGGAATAGACTAATTGAGATGAATGTTATGAAATTAAACAAAAAAAAATGCATCCAGGGAATCCAGAAGTTTCTCCAGCGTTCATCTCACTGACCATAAGACCAGGCAGCCTCCTGCCACTGCAGCTGGCCAGGAGAGGCAGGAGTTGATCTGAAGAATCTTCAAACTGGCTCTTGCAAGCTTGTCTCCTAATGTGTGTCGTAACTGTAATCAAAAGAAGCACAAGGTCTGCACCTCCTGTCTATGCAGGTAACAGTCAACCCAGCAGTGATATCCAGTCAGGATATCCTAGTGTCATTCAGCAGAGTGCTACACTGCTGCATGAGAGTGCAGTACTGAGTTGGAGTGAGGAGAAACGTGGCATTCAGCTCAACATAACGACTCAAATCTGATCTGGACGTCAAAGCTGCAGGTGTCACCCTGTGGTGGGTGCTAGAGCCTGCAGAGGAATGCGGGTTCCCTGCTTGAGACCTACACTGCTGATGGACAAAGTTCCTGCTAACACATCCAGGATTGCAGCCCCCCTGCAGGTGAGGCCAAAGTGAGTTGATGGAGTACAGACATCACTGTGGATCTGCAGACCCTGTGTCATCCGTTCTGACCTCAGAGCTGCTTCTGCTCTGTTCTCACTGTTCCCTGACAGAGCAGGGCAAGTAGCACCTTCCTGGGTGCCCCTCAGGGACGAGGGGGACGAGGGGGAGCAGTCTACTCTTTTCTTCCCTGCAGCAAGCAATGCCTGGCTCCCCACAGCAAAGTGTCAGAGCAGAGCACCTTTTTTTTGCCATGTCCATCAGCGGGTGAGGTCTTCCAGGGACAGGTCCTGGCACTTCAGTGAGATCATTTCAGCTGCACACTTTATGGTATCTACAGAGGAGGGCCAGCAGACATGAAAAAAAATCCTGCCTCCGCTATCTCACCCATTATTCAAAGACAGAATACTGTGGCAATATTTTGATGTACTTCCATCAACATCACACAAAGCCGAAAAGGTATTGCCAGCCACGTCCTGCGTAGTACTACTATGATTTTTCCAGGCTGTCTCAGGCTGGCATTGATATAGGCAGTGGGAGGAGGGCATCTCTGTAGCTCTGGGGATTTTAGCTTAAGACAGGAACATCCCAAAAGGAAACAGAGAAAAATGAGACAATTTAGCAAAATTGACAGGAATTAATGAAGTGATTCTGTTCCCCTGTCCCTGGGTTTCCAAGTGAAAAGGCTTCATCAAAAAAACATTGTTTGTTCTATGTCTATGGGGTGAGGAGAGCTCTGCCTGCCCAGACAAATTGATTTCATTTTGTTTTTTCTTACATTTTGCCATCCAGGTTTGTATGCTTGGGCACTCGCAGGTGAGAGAGAGAGTACTGGGCTTACAAGCTGTCACAGGCACTAGAACCACAGCAGCAACTACACTGCAGTGGTCCAGGGGCAGCTGACAGCCGGGTGCTCTCAGAATCACCTCTGCTTTCCACATGAGCTCTACAGAGAAACTAAGAACATCCATTAAATAAGGAGGGGAAAAAAACATCCGATAACCAGCAACTGACTTTTGAAGAAAAATATGCTGTGGATGAATTGTATCACAGTTGCCAGTACAGGCTTTCTTTCATGCTGGAGTTTATCTGATCTACCTGTCAGGCTATCTAGATCGTGAATTTTGCAACTGCCATCGTCCCTGGGATTAACTGCTCTTGTCCGTAGCATATGACAGTTTAAGGCATGAGGTGAAAATTACAGGAATCAACACGTAGGGACAGGCAGAATGTGATTACTTGAAACTGCGCAACCAGGAGACAGGAGCCAAAAAAAACTGGTATGAATTGTCCAGGCCTGCCATGTGGCGAATGAGCTTGATTTGTTGTGTTTTGCTAAAGTGCATTGGGCTTGGGGTTTTTCAATCAAAAGTCAAATTTGAATTGTTTTCCTGTTTCTGAGTGATTGATCATTCAGAGACGAGCGATGCAGAGTGGTTGCAAAAGCAGGGTGAGAGGGCTGCGTGGGTGACTGAAACACTTCAGTGGCTGCTGCCCCTTCTCTGCCCCGATGAAGGGCTACAGACTTGCGAAGGTGGCTTAAAGGGACTGAAGAAGAATGCTAAATGGCTGGTGGGGTAGGAACTGGTGAGTGTTACAGATGGGTGCTGACCACCCTGAGAGCCGCGATACCTTGTGCTGTCTACGAGGTTTGTACAGGCTCTGTGTGTGCGTGCGATGTCTCTGAGAGAAAGCCTGGTACGGCTGTGATTAATTGATTTTTAAAAGATTAAGGACTGTAGTAAAATGATTTCCAGTTCTGCCCCCATAGCAGATGTGTGCTGTGGTAGGATTGTGACACACAGGCATTCACGGTGTCGCTCTATCTCTCTCTAGGTACTCAAGCATCTGCGACACTTAAATTTCACCAATAACATGGGAGAGCAAGTGGATTTTGATGAGTTTGGGGACCTGGTAGGGAATTACTCAATAATCAACTGGCATCTCTCTCCGGAGGATGGTTCAGTTGTCTTTGAAGAGGTTGGGCACTACAACGTTTATGCCAAGAAGGGGGAGAGGCTCTTTATCAATGAAAACAAGATCCTGTGGAGTGGATTCTCTAAGGAGGTAAGTGCTTAAATCCTCACAGCAATGTTTCCCAAGTTTCCACAAGCTGAAATTTGAACTAACCCTGCACACTCCTCGTATTATGGCTCCTGTCTCATTAAAAGATCCATTCATCTTACTGTATACATGGTCTCTGCTATAGTCTTTCCCACCCTTGTTACACACTTCTGGAAATAACAGGCAGCTGCTTCTCCCCTCCTATACATTTGATGAGCCTGGGTATTAAGGGTTTAAATAATGCCTTTTTTCTGGCTCAAGTAGATGGCTTGGAATTTTGCAATGCTGTTTCCACAAAGATGAGAAATTCATCACCCAATTCTGGTTGTTGACTAAGTCAAGTTTTCCGGAGCTTAGTAGTTTCCTTGCTGAAAACATCCATTTCTTCCACTCGCAGTAACTCTGTATCAAGTGTTTCTTCCCGCTCCTGGTAGAATTCGTGACTCTTTCTGCTGGCTTTACTCTCCAAGTCGCAGAGGTTTCCTCACACCCTTGCGTTGCAAACCAAACAGAACAAGCCCTGCCAATCTGCCCAGGTTAACTTGGACATGGTGCTGAAATAGTGGGAGATGCCAGTACCTGCTACCTTTTTTTAATCTACCAGAAGGTGCTTCTGCAATCTCAAAAGTACGCGTTGTAGCCAGTGACTTTAGTCAGGCCTAAGTCCTTCTCCACTTTCTCACATACATTAGATCATTTCACCATAACTATTGACAGTAGCAGGCAGGGCTGTGTCTCCCCCGCATGATGGGAACGTGGTGCAGGTATCTCCGGACAAGAGCCAGATGAGCTGCTGTCATAGCTGGCGTCAGCCCACTCCAGCCTAGACACAAACACTGGCTCCCAGAAGGGATACTGAGTGGGCATCTGGCTTGTGGCCTGGGAGGTGACACAGGGTCCATTAGCTTAGAAATGTCACTGCCAGGCCCTGCTGCAATGTTTAGATGTGTTAAATCAGCACCTGATTAAAGAACAAGGCAATTCAATTCCAGGTGATTACTCACATTGGCTAACAGATCAGGTAACTGCTTCTGCAGTAGCTACACTTGCCTAATGCGCTTACACCATCAGTTAAGCCTTACCTTTACTCCAGATACTCTAGCTTCACTTATTGTTTAAATCCAGAGCTCTCTAAAGGAGGCATGGGTCAGGCAGAGCACATTACCACAGAAATACTGAGCTCAGGCTTTTCTAAGCCCAGCTGGAGTCTCTGAGCACAAACTGCAAATGGAATTAAAACAACCTGATATTCTAAGCCCTCCTTCTGATCATTGAAATGTCACTGGCACCTTTTCCAACAGTTAGGATTTTATTGGTTTTTTACTTAAACTGAGTAATTGTGTTGTCTGGGTATAAATTCCTCTAACAGTGCAATGTTTATCTTCATTCTCTGTCCTGAACTGTTACAAATGCAACTGGATATTGCTAAGTATCATACCAGGGCATGTAAACTGTGTGCCAGTGCAGGGCTTTGTGGTCTCTCTGTTTGCTGCAGCTTTTTCTTCAGTTTATAGAGTTTGAATTTCTTCCAGTAACCTAAAAGACTTGATAAAAAAAAAAAAAGAAACCGTTTATAAACACTTAGAGGATAATAAACTGATAAGAAAAAGCCAACGTGGATTTATCAAGATGAAATAATGCCAAACCAATTTCATTTTCCTCTTTGGAAGCTCAGTCAGCTTAGTAGGTAACGGGCAAGCAGTGCATGACTTCAGTCAGGCCTCTGATTCAGCCCTGTTCAAAATCATCAGTTAAGACAGTCTAGACTGATGATCCTCTTGGTGGATGCACTACCCGCTGAAAGACTGTCCCAAGGAAGAGGTGTGAACAACACACTGTATTAATAGCAATGGGTATTAACAGCAGAGAGTGCTGCAAGTGGGGAGCTGCAGGGCTCTGCCCGGGACATGTGCCTGTCCAATTAATTACACATTCCTGATTAACAGCTTAGAAACAGTGTTCCAAAACTCTGCTGCAGCTGTACTTCAGAGTGATAGGCAATGGCGACCGCTCTCAGCTGCAGGTGATACTTGAGCCACAAAATAGGCATCTCTGCACAGGAGCTGCCACTACCGAGGGCTTGCTTACCCTGTGGCTGGGGTCAATGCCTGCACACAGGCAATTTCCAAACCATACCCCGGACTCACTGTCTAAGTGCATCCACACAGGAGGTTCCTGGAGATCAGCAGGTTAGCAGCACTTGGGCAAACTAGCAGCAAACTTCCAAAAAGGTGAATAGAGGCTTCCGACTGGAGCAGCCCTTAAGTCTGTACAGACCATGGTACTTTGCTGGCAGTGGAAATTGTGGGTTTAACTCCCCTGAGCTGAGAAAGTCATGTTCTGTGTCAGTTCTCTTTCCTTAATTCAGTTGGGAAAAGGTGAGCTCAACCTCAGGTTGTGCTTCTGTGTAAAAAGGGCCCAGGTGTCCACTTATTCTGCTGAACTCCTTGTTGTCGGTGTGCATTAGGCATGTGGCGAGTGTGCCCATGCAACCACTTGCTGCCGGGTTATGACCATGCCCAGGTCACTGCCACTCACACACAGCGTAAGTGCATAGCCAGCAGATGACACAGCTCATCATTTGCAGCAGCAGAAGTCTGTGAGCCTTTGGATCTGCGTATAGCTCCTGATTTGCATCTTTAGATGCTCAGTGTTCTAAAACCAGGGCCTTTCTTTCTTTCATATGAAAATTTCTCTTGTTTAGTTATTTTAGTTTTTTTGTTTCTGAGCTGGAGAGGGTCTTCAGGAGAGCAGGAGGAAGTGGGTTTCAAGAAACTGTTTTAATTCCCATAAATCATTAGCAGTCAATATGCAATGTACGGGATTGGGGATCAGCAGAGCCGATTATCTCCAAGGCTGACTCAAATTCCTGCCAGCAGAGATTGATTGTCTTTTCTTTTAACCATCTAATGACTGTGTTCTGGTATGTGTATCATGGGTCACATACCAATTCGCAGTGCCCACAACACAGTAGAGATTACAAAGATCTGCTGTTCTTCCCTACCATCCCTTGGTGTATTCTTTCAAACAAATATCACTGCATTGGGTTGGCGAAGGACTATTCTGCAAAATGTGTCTGTTCAGTGGAGGGAAGAGGTGAGCCTCTGAGGCTCTCCATCCAGCATGCTAATCAAGCAACAACGCCCTCGGAGGAAGCCCAGGGTCCTGCTGTAGAAAGGCTGCATGTGGGGCACCGCCACCATTAACCCTCCTCGGGTTCTTTTCTTGCAGGTGCCTTTCTCTAACTGCAGCAGGGACTGCCTCCCAGGCACCAGGAAGGGCATTATTGAGGGAGAGCCCACCTGCTGCTTCGAGTGCGTGGACTGTCCTGACGGGGAGTACAGTGACGAAACAGGTAATACCCACAGAGCTGCTTTGGGGTTTGCAAAGGACCATGTTAGCCCTGCAGTGCTGAGCTGGAGGCTGCCTTGCCAGGTGGCTTCACAGAAAGTCTGGAGGGACTTCTGAAAAGCTTATAGGAGTTGAGTCCTGTGGTCCTCAGGTCTTGTCTTATGCTAAGCCTGCTTGTCCCTTCTGCTCTGAGTTAGGAAAATTAAGGCAGAGCGCTTGAAAAAGGACTTGCATATAGGAAGCCTCTCAGGCAGCCAGAAGCAAACTCCATTGCACTGTAGCAGTAGCTATTGTTCCTCCAAAAACCTGGAGGAAGGAGACAGTCCCTACCCTAATCCTAAATTCTGTAGTTATCTGTCTGCCTCCATCTTTTCCTCCTGTTGTCAGGGGTTTATTTCATGCTTTACGAAGAAATAAAGTCCATTCCATCCCTGACTTCACAAGCAGAGAGGAATATTTCCCTTTACGGAGTCACCAACCACAGCTTCTGTTGAGCACTGGCACTGCAAGAGACCAGAATCTCTGGGTCCTATCAAACATCCATGGACATCTTTTGTCTTGGTTTCAGTGGGAGCTTGGATCAAGCCACTCAGGTTCTGCAGTGGAGGGAAAAGGTAACCTCAGTTTTAGAACTGGTTGAAAAATTCTGAATTTCCAACACCATTAGTGCTCCCTCAGCATTGGGCATCCCCAGGGTAATGAAGGCAATTAAATCCTTTCAGAACAGCAGTCCCTTCCACACTGCAGAGCGCTCGGGATCTCCTCACAGCCCCTCCAGCAGCACACGCTGCAGACCTTTCCCAGGATGAATACTTCCGTAAGCTGCTTACAAAATGAAGAAGTGTTCTCATTTGGGAGAATCTAATTTGTGTCCTATCAGACAGGAATGATAATTTTTTATCATAAACATACAGTACTACAGGATGCTTGGGAGTAGTACTTTCAAATTAAATAGAAGCAATAGTGGTCATGTGTAATAGGGTTTTTTTTGTGTTTTTCACATGATTTTGGGAGCTAGCACTGGTGAAATTTGTGGGCCTGAGGGGGAGACTCCTTTCTGACTCCACAGTTTCCTGCTGCAATTTCAGCTGACAGTTATGCTCTTTATTTCCTATGCTTGCCAGTTTTATAGGCGTAAAGAGCAGTTTTACAACCAGTCTCATCCAGCTGAGACAGCAATGCTACCAAAGGAGACAATCTGTCCTGTCCTCTGCCAGCTGTTTGCTCCCACTCTTTGTGTGGGAGCAGTGCTGGTACTCCTGTGACCATAGAGCGAGTTGGATCAGGTCTCTGGTCTTCCTGAAAACAAACTTTTGGCAGGCTGAGTTTCGAGCTAGAACAAGCAGCTGTGCGACCTCTGGTGCTAACACAAAGGAGGAGGCAGGAATGAGCACCCTTGGGGAAGGAGGGAGATCTGGTTTACTCCCTTCAGTGGCAGCATGGTCTCTAAGTCACCTCATCTTTAGAATGCAGTGATAAATAGCTGTCCCTGGCTCTGGTAGAGGCAGAATTCCCTGCTATGTGAAGTTAGCTCTGCCTTGCCTGCAGTATGCAACAGGCTTCCAGGTAAAAGGCACAAGAAAAATAAAAATTATTGGCTGAATGAATGTAAATGAAATGACATGTGGTGATGGGAGCTTCTGACTAAGCTATTGCATCTAGTGCCAGTTTTTCACACGAACACCTTAGATGAGGCAACCAGTCCTTAGGAAAGCAGTGTCATATCAGGTCACAGATGCTCCCTCTAATCACCACCTCCCAAGAACGAGAGAGCTTGAAATCCTCCACCCTTGTTAGCTGCTGGCCTTCTCATTAGCATCAAGCTGTGCTCTGGCAGCTACGCTCTGAGTCTCTGTCTGTGCTCAGGTGCAAAGCTCAGAGGGAGGTTGCTGCTAAAGGAGTTTTCTGAATGTTTGTTCCCAGAACTCACTGCAGCCCATTGCGATCCTGCTGGGATCCCAAAGGCTGAGGTAAGTTGTGACTTCCAGCTCACTGCTCTCAAACCCTTTCCACTGCCATCAAAGGAGTCATGGCCGTCCCCACTGGAGTACAAGACCCATTGGGTTGAAAGAAGAGGAGCAGAAGCAGCAGGTCCTTGCCTTTTGATCATGGCAGCCATCGGAGACATAAGATGCCATCCCAGTAGGCACATCTAGTTTCATGGAGAGGAGAGAGATGGAGGCATCAATTTTCCCATTGCAAGTATCAGTGGGACAATTTGCTGTGTGTAGGGACAGTGATATCATTAAGACACATCTTCCCCTGATGTTCCAACATGCAATGAAAGTGTGCTGGGAGTCAAGGGCATTGCCTGCCTTTGGGGAAAAGCAATTTAAACACTTCTAAGACTCACCTCCGTGGAATATGAAATAGGCTCTCAAAGCACTTAAGGAGGCAAGCACGTTTTTAATTTTCTCCATAATAGAGACAGGCAAGATGTTTCAAATGGTGATAAAAGTGTGAGAGGTGTGAAGACAGACAGAAGTAGATGTTAAAAATGAAAGAACAAGGAAGAGAGACGAACAGACCCTGTGTAACGGCTGATAGCAATCAAAGTTTGCAAAGTCTTGCCAAGAAATGGATTCCAAAATCACTGGTGCAGGGGTAGGACTTTTTTTAAGCTGAAACCAAGCATGCTTTATAGCCCATGGGAGGTTGGTTGTTTTGGTGTAAAACACTCTGAGACACCAACATAAGATTCTGGGAATCTGCAGACACCTGAAGGGAACACCCCTTGTATTTAAGATGAGAGCTGGTGCGTAGCTGCCATATATGTCATCCTGCATTTCAGCCTCTCATTCTGACAAACCTTCCCTCTCCCTGTCACCTCTTTTTCAGATGCAAGTGCCTGTGACAAGTGCCCTGAGGATTACTGGTCGAATGAGAACCACACATCCTGCATCCCCAAGCAGATAGAGTTTCTGTCCTGGACCGAGCCCTTTGGGATCGCTCTGACTCTCTTTGCAGTGCTGGGAATTTTCCTCACTTCTTTTGTCCTGGGAGTCTTCACCAAATTTCGCAACACGCCCATCGTCAAGGCCACAAACCGGGAACTGTCCTACCTCCTCCTCTTCTCCTTGCTCTGCTGCTTCTCCAGCTCTTTGTTCTTCATTGGTGAGCCCCAGAATTGGACTTGCCGTTTGCGGCAGCCAGCTTTCGGCATCAGCTTTGTCCTCTGCATCTCCTGCATCCTTGTGAAAACCAACCGTGTCCTGCTCGTCTTCGAGGCAAAGATCCCCACGAGCCTCCATCGAAAGTGGTGGGGCCTCAACCTCCAGTTCCTCCTGGTCTTCTTGTGCACATTCGTGCAGATTGTCATCTGTGTGATCTGGCTCTACACGGCCCCACCATCCAGTTACCGAAACCATGAACTGGAGGATGAGATTATCTTCATCACCTGCCATGAAGGCTCCCTGATGGCCCTCGGCTTCCTCATTGGCTACACCTGCCTCCTGGCAGCCATCTGCTTCTTCTTTGCCTTCAAGTCTCGAAAGCTGCCTGAGAATTTTAACGAGGCCAAGTTCATCACCTTCAGCATGCTGATATTCTTCATTGTGTGGATCTCCTTCATCCCTGCTTATGCCAGCACGTATGGCAAGTTTGTCTCTGCCGTGGAGGTGATTGCCATACTGGCTGCCAGCTTTGGGCTTCTGGCCTGCATCTTCTTCAACAAAGTCTACATCATCCTCTTCAAGCCCTCCCGCAACACAATTGAGGAGGTGCGCTGCAGCACAGCTGCCCACGCTTTCAAGGTGGCCGCCAGGGCCACGCTGAGACGGAGCAATGTGTCGCGCAAGCGCTCCAACAGCCTGGGGGGCTCCACCGGCTCCACCCCCTCCTCCTCCATCAGCAGCAAGAGCAACCACGAGGACCCTTTTCCTCTACCAGCCTCCGCTGAGCGGCAGCGCCAGCAGCAGCGTGGGTGCAAGCAAAAAGTCAGCTTCGGAAGCGGCACGGTCACCCTGTCGCTGAGCTTCGAGGAGCCACAGAAGAACGCCATGGCCAACAGGAACGCCAAGCGCAGGAACTCCCTGGAAGCCCAGAACAGTGACGACAGCCTGATGCGGCACCGGGCCCTGCTTCCTCTGCAGAACATCGAGCCCCTCAGTGCTGAGCCCAGCTTCCAGGCAGCTTCCAGCCCAGAGACAAGCTCGCAGGAGTCGGTGATGGGAGACACCAAAGAAGAGGTACCAAGCCCTGAGGCAGAGCCTTCCCTGCCATCTGCTAACTCCCGAAATTTCTTAGGCGCTGGAGGTGGCTCTGTCACAGAGAACACGGTACATTCCTAACGAAAGAAGATTGTGAAGAGCACACCAGCCCCCAAGAGGAACTTGCTCACCTCTTGCTTCTGAACGGGAAAGACAACAAAGACATGCTCCTGTGACACAGCCCCACCACACCTTACTGTTAGTGCCGGCAGGGTAACACATGTGTCTCCAGAGGAAGGACTGTGCCTGGGGAGCCTTGAAATGAATTTGTGTTCGCCTTATTAAAACCAGGACATCTCAGAAGGACAAGCGAAGACCGCCTCTGGTGAGGCTTAAGCAGAAGTCTGCACGCTGCCTTGCCTCCGTAAGCTTTTCCTGCCAGACTGCAACTCAGCTGACTATGGGAGGCACTAGGCAATTCCACTATACTCTGCTTTTACATTTATGTATAATATTCGTCTTTCCCACTATGTATAATATCCCCTCTTTATCCAGTATATGTGATCTGTAACCATGTGCATCAGGACTCTCAGCTCTACAAAAGCAAGGTACACGTTTCGCTTGGGGAAAGCACGGTCGTGGGGAAAATAAAAAAGCCCCCAACATCCTGCATGCTGTGTTCAGCCAAGGGTGTGAACATGTAAAGTATTTAATGTGACAGAGTGCCCTGCTATTTATATTTAGTAATGTCCCAATCTCTCCTTTCTGCCCAGCAGGAAACACTGGACAATACTCTTCATAGACTCCATTGCACTAGACCAAGCTACTAGGTTCCTACTGGTTTCCTCCAGCTGAGGTAGCATTACCTCCAGCCTGCCTGCTTTGGTGGAGGGGGAGAACAACTTGTAAATCCCTCCCCAGAGAACACTGCGAGAGCACAATGAGATGTATCCATGATTGATTATGTCGCTAGTAGTTGTATGCTTAACAAAGTGTTGCTGCTGTAATATTCCACATGGCATACATGGCTAACCCTTTCACACCATAGTCAGTGTTGTGCTTTGCCATATTAATCTGCCTCACATCTACACAGAGCATTGCGCTAGTCCTGACGACACTGGTGGGCCTGATACAAAGCAAATGAAACAAGGTGAAATGGAGGAGTTAGGGATGGAGAAATATCCCCCAGATGTGGTAATACGACTGCAGGAGTGGGTGAATATCTGACGTGTGTGTGCTGGTAGATGACCGGATGAGGGAGACATACAGGCCTGGGCTCTGAGACGCACAAAGACCAATGGATACATTGGGTATGTTTTGGCTACTAGCAGGTTATTTCCCTCCTGGCCCATCTTGAAGAGAGGGCACCTAGCACAAGAAGGGTGGACTGTACCTAAAGAAAAACAGTGTGGACTTCAGCAGAGAGCATAGCAGAACTTCATTACTCTTGACACTTGTCCCACTTCCCCAAAAGCAGACATAAGTGCTCCTGGTTTGCAAGGCATGCCTGGTTCTTCTCCATCCATGCTGGAAAGGTTGAAGAGTCAGTAGACGAGATATTTGTTGCAGCCTGATGAGAGAAAAAGCACCCCCCCACAGCCTGGCAGGAGGGGGTGTGGTAACGCTGCAGAATTTATTTCCCAGATCCCGTGTGTGCAAGAACAAGTGTCTGATGTGAAGATGTCAGTATCCTCCCTCATCAAACGTGAAGGTAGTCTAGACCACTATGGAAAGGTAGACGGGCCTGCAGCTTAGTGAACAGAGATGAAAGGACTGTGTGAATGTGCTGGGGAAAATACCACAATTCTCTTGTTACTGTTTTTGCTTGGTTGTTCTTTTGCCAGGGCAGGCAAATAAAACTTACAGGTGACATTACTGCATTAAAACTTTGTTTTGCCACCTCTACTTACTGCTGACAAGGAAGAAGAGTTTTGGCTTAGGAAAGCAAAGCAGAAATCCAGAACCCCAAGGAGAAGGCTATTCAGACAAGGTATTTTAACCATTTTGTTGATCTGTTACATTCCCTGCAGAGTGGGCTCAAATTTCAATTACACCATGTAAGATCCAATCCAACTTTAACTGTAGAGCCTGCAAATTGCAATATTTGTTTAAAGCTACAGCACAGTTAAAAGAAAAAAAAAAAAAAAAAGGAGTTTGAAAACACAAATCCTTGTGGCCACAATTTTGGAAACTACATTCTGCCCCTCGACCCAGTGAGAGTTCCTCACTGCTGCTGAAAAACTAGGTCCCTTCCCCAGGCTGCTGACTGTGGCCTCTAGGCTTAGTTCAGGTATGGAATTGAGACTCTGGTCTCCCGAGTCTAAATGCACCAACGGAGATGGGCACTAGATGGCAGAAAGGGCTAAAAAATGCACTGCAGTTATGGCCCATCCACCCAAAAATTTCAGTAGCCAAATAGTTTTAGTGCTAGTGAATCATTCGTATGGGCCAAACCCAGTACAGTAGTCCCTGAAATGAAGCTGACAGGACTGAAAGCATAGAAGAGCTTAATGAATGAAATTAAAATGGCACAGGATACAAACCAAAGACTCCGCACAAACACATGCAACCTGAGAAACAGAAAGTCACCATCGGCTGCCTTGTTTGGAGAACAATATTCACTGGCTGTGCACACAGTAGATAATGTTGACATTTGGGTGTTTTTCATTCTTGATGTGGTTTTCGTTCTTTACGTCTACTTAAAAGGAATTTGTACCCAGGCACACCATGAGGCTCCAACAGCTGCCATCATTTTATAGCAACAGACCAACTGTGCTCAATTTGCTGGGGAACCCTCATCTACCCTCACTGCACACATACCTGGAGCTCTGAGCCTCAAGCTCCACACGCTGTGTGAGAGCCACCGCTGCAGCCTATTGTAGCGAGGCACACGCTAGACGCAAGGGAAGGTCAGTAAAAAAGGGCCCCCTCCGTGAAGGTGATTTGCAACCAAACCCTTTGTCCCTTGCACAGGGGAGGGTGTATGATCTCATCCTGCCAAGTCCAGGAGAAGAGGAGGTCTGCTCAGACACCTGTCCAAAAGCCTGTCTGTGTCACACAAGACAACACAGATGGAGACACGCGGGGTAACACCCTTCCGTTGAGAGCTCAGGCCTGAGAACCTCCACTAGCGTGTCCCACCAGGAGCTGCCGATGTGAATGGCTGCCCCATCCCTGGCAGGGAACCGTCCTAGTGAAGAGCCGGATCCTTCACCCCTGCTCTCCTCACAAACCCGGCAGAGCTCTGCCTGCCCAAAGCCCCAGCAGAGCATTTATTGGCTCTCCACAGAGGAGACAGCTGATGCAGGGGAAATTCTTCTTCCCCATTCCCTTCCATGCTTCTCACCACGTCTTCCCAACCAGTGCAGGAGGTCTGTTCAGTGTGCAATACCTGCTGATGTTAAATTTAGAGTTGTATTTACCAAATTTACCGAGGGACGCTGGGAAGCGGGGGAGGAAGGTAGGTTTTTGTTTTTGTTTTTCCATGGAATCTGGATCTTTAAATTAGGGGGAAATTTAGCTAAAGACCTGAACGTTCAGACTGAAGTCTCACCAGGGGGTTTCTCAAAGGCTGGATAATTCACCACAGCCTTCCGTTTGCTGGCTGAGGAAGAGCAAAATCCGCCTGGGAGAGGGAACGATGAACACGGTGAACAAGGGAGTCCCGGAGATGGAACTTCCCACGCTGCTAAAGCGACCATGTCACGTAGGCGACGGCTGCTGGAAAAAGTGACACGCTGGAAAAGAAAAAAGCTGCAGCCCAGGACAGCCCTGTCTTCGCCCTGGGCTGCCACAGAGGTGTCACCCGCTGCAGACGGGAGGCAGACCTTCTGTGGGTCATTCTGCAGGCAGCTTTTACTGCACCCCTTGCTTGTAGCTTTTTTTCTTTTTAATCGGCTAGCGGACTAGGGGACGGGCAGCCTC
>NW_009624235.1:9180-10967 GCF_000690535.1 Cariama cristata | reverse complement strand
GCAAGGTGGCATGGGCTGCAGCAGGTTGGAGAGCGCTGGCATAGGGATGGGGTGGCACCTTAAGGGGATCAGGTCACCCTGAATTCCTTGGAGCATCTGTGACACAAATAACAAGTTGTGACCATTGCCAAAAGAAGTTCTGGGGCCGAGACCGGCAAAGGGGCAGAGGGACACGGGCTGAGGAGCCCTGGCTGCACAAGCCCAGCAGGTACCCCAGGTATCATTCCCATGGGGCACCACCACGGGACACTCCTGCATCTTCCCAGTGCCCTGGATGATCTTCAAGGAGAGGGGGAACCCTCGTGTTCCCAGTGGGGAGGGCCTCTGGGGTGTGCAGACAGCAGCATGGCGGAGAGCGGGGCTGGCCGCATCCCATAGCATGGGGAGGGTGCCAGGGTGGAGGAAGGAAGGAGATGCAGCTTTAATGGCATTTGTCAATGTTTACAACATGAGTCATCCAGCTAAGCAGCCGTAAATCAGCACCCCAACTCCTCTGGCATCAATCGTGTCCCCTCCTCTGTCCCTTCAGCACTGGACAAGTGCCTGGCTCTTGCAGAAACAATCTCATAAATAACAGCAACAAAACAAACCCTCCTGCAGCCACGGCGGGCCTGTGTGTGCCAGGCGCGAGATGAACACCTCCCATCCATCACTTTAATGGTTGTACTCTGGAAATTAAACCTGTCATGGCCCATCAAGGTGAACGTTTTAAGCCTGTGACATCCCTTAAGCTCCCCTCCTCCTTCCTGGCACTCTTTTTTTTTTTTTTGCTTTCCTTTTCTCCTTTTCCTCTCTACCCCTGCCATCCCTGTCCCCGCCATCTCACCTCCAACCCAGTGTGCCCAGCTCCAGCCTGTGGTCTTCTCTGTGCTCCCCCACTGCCAGAGGACCAGGTTGTACATCGGGCAGTAGATGTCTTTGGCCCTGAGGTTCCTGCAGCCATGGGCTGGCATCTGCCAGCCTCTCCATGCCCAGTCCTGTGGCAGGCCACAGCTCCCCTTGGGCAATGAGTCTCTCCTGCCCTGCTGTCCCTACAGGGCAATGGTGGGAAATTGCGAACCATCCTTTCCTACTTGCCCCTCCCCTCCTCCTTTCCTTCTCTGTCTTTTTTTCCCTCCTTCCCCACAGTTAATCCTCTCCTTCTCCACGTTACACAGACCATTGCAGGCTCCTGGCAGCTGGTCTCTACCCTGGCTCACACCTCCCCCCTTGGAGCAAGGGCTGCACCTTCCCCAGGACCAGAGCTCCCCCGTGGGCAGTGCCAGGGGTCTGGAAACTTCCTGCGTGGGCAGTCGGGCCGTGCCGTGCCCTGGGATGGGTTGCCTGGGGACAGGGGACCTGGGCATCGAGGATGCCGTGCACCCAGGGGGAAGCTGCTGAGCTGCCAGCAGCCACTGCGGGTCACTGTCACCCCACACAGGACCGTCGTCCGTCCGTCCATCCCTCCCTCCCTCCCCGTGTTCCTCTCTCCCATCATCTGCTTCCCCTGTCCATCCCTCTGTCCCAAAAGCATCCCATCTGTGTTGGGGACAGGGGACCTGGGCATCGAGGATGCCGTGCACCCAGGGGGAAGCTGCTGAGCTGCCAGCAGCCACTGCGGGTCACTGTCACCCCACACAGGACCGTCGTCCGTCCGTCCATCCCTCCCTCCCTCCCCGTGTTCCTCTCTCCCATCATCTGCTTCCCCTGTCCATCCCTCTGTCCCAAAAGCATCCCATCTGTGTCCCCCCCCTGCCCCTCAGCAGCCTCCGCCACTGCCAGGCACTACCCAGCCCTGCCCGGCGTGC
>NW_009624235.1:0-9118 GCF_000690535.1 Cariama cristata | reverse complement strand
CGCTGCTGCCCCTCGACAGCTCCCACCCCCATGGCCGGTCCCGGGGTCAGGCAGCCCTCCCTGCCACCCCCAGGCAGGGACAGGGAGAAGAGAGGAGGGGACAGCAGGACGTGGGGCAGGAGAAGACACCACGGGGTGCCTGGGAATGGGGCATCGCAGCCCAGCCTGCCCCATTCCTGCAGCCCTACATGCACTGGGGTGGGGAAGCGGGGCTGCTCCCTCGGGCTGGGCATTGCAGGGAAGGTCCCTCTGCCTCCACGATCATCTCAGCATCTCCAAAGGGAGGCCCAGAAAGTGTGCAGGAGGCATGGGAGCTCTATAGGGTCTTCCAGAACCCTCCAGCATCCTGAGGGCAAGGGCAGCCTGCTCACTTAGGGGGGGTCAGGGCTTAACCCTAGTACTTCTAGGGAGGTGGCAGAGGGTGGCCGTTGTCATCCTGCTACCAGGGGTTGATTTGAGCACAGCCAGAGCAAGCAGGGTCTCAAGAGGAACATGAAATGAGCGCAGAAAGGGACTGTGAGGGGTTCAGATATCACCATGGGAAAACGGGGGGCTCACCATGGCATTCAGCCCTCACAAACAGCCTGAGCATCTCCCTAAACCCAGGAAGGCTCCGTCCTCACCTTCCTTCAGGCCAATGCCACACCGATGCAACCAGGCTAATTGCAGCATGGAAAACAGCATCACTGCATTAGCCAATTAACCAACTCTGCTTCACAGGGCAGATCAGTTTTGTCCTGCAAAGCACAAACCCCACCAGAGATGCTATGTGTGCAGGAGGAGGCAGGGCAAGCTGGGACGCATCCTGGGCATCCTCCTTCCCAGCCCTTCATGCCACCAAGGGGAAGGGCAGCTGGCACCACGCAGGGATGCGCTGCTCCAGGCACTGTCACATCTGCGGGGAAGGGGCAGTGCACAGTCAGAGGAGGGGTCGGGATCTCTCCCCTCCAGCTGTGCCAGCTAGCTGCCAGCTGTGCAAGTCTGCTGTCCCCACCTGGTACCCCAGGGACCCTGGCAGGGCAGCGCAGTGGCAGGAGGGGGGCCAGAGCCTCCCGCCCCCTAAGGAAGAGCAGAGGCATCCAGATAACAGCTTTATAGGGGAGGGATGTGGGGACTCCCCCAGATACACACAGAGGAATAATTACGAGTTAAATAGGATCCAAACACACATAAGTTAAAGGGGGGCAGGTGCCCTGCAGCCCCCCGCTCTGCCCAGGCACAGTCTGTGTCTGCCAGCAAAGAGACCCCCAACACCGCAGCCCGACCCCTCTCCCCAGCCAGCTCCATCCGCCTTTCACAACACAGAGCTGATCTTCCTCTCAGTGGCACCCATCTCGTCCTCCTCCTCTTCCTCTTCCTCCTCGCCCCCTGAGCAGGAGGAGTCCGGCCCGTAGCCCAGCTCAGCAGTGCTGTGGTGCAGGAAGCCCGAGCCGGGGCTGCGCCCCATGAAGGCTGCGCCCCATTAAGTCGGGGCTTTCGGCAGCTTGGCCCCGGGGCTCGCCGGGCAGCAGCTTCTCGCAGGCTTTGCTGAGCCCTCGTTGCTTCTCGGCCTCCGCCTGAGCCCCCTGCTCCTTGGCTTTGCGGCTCCGCTTCCACTTCATGCGGCGATTCTGGAACCAGATCTTCACCTGCCGAGGGAGAGCCCTCAGGGGAGAGTGTGTCCCCCTGCCCCATCCTGTCCCCACTCACCCCCTCGCGCCTTCCATGCACGGACTGCCCTCCAAAGCCTCTTTGTTGTGGGACATCCCGTGGTGCTGCGGGTCTGTGCACGGAGGCTGAGGTTGTCACGGAGAGAGAAGTACCCGGGGGGCTGCTCCCTACCCCCTGCCCAGCCTGCACAGGATGCCCAAGGACGTGCATGGGGACATTTAAATTTTAGCCCCACAGAAATTCCCACACTGTGGTGAGGAATGGGAAGGCTCTGACACCCAAGCTGGGGGTGCTGGGTAATAAGAGGAGCGGTATTTCTGGGGTGCCCTTCACGGGAGAAGAGCCTGTAGCCCACCAGGCAGGTCTCGAAGGGAGATGCCCTGGAAGGGGAGCTGATGGGAGCAGTGGGGCGTGGGGCTGACGGCAGCCAAGTGAGGGACATCAGCATTGCCCATGACCTTGGCTTCCTTCCCTGGCAGCCACCTGGTGCTATGCTCCATCCCCCCAGGACCAAGGTACCTGTGTCTCGGTGAGCATCAGCGACGTGGCCACTTCAAAGCGCTTAGGTCTGGACAGGTACTTGTTGAGCTTGAACTGGTTCTCCAGCTCCAGGAGCTGCTGGCTGGTGAAGGCTGTGCGGGGCCGACGGCATTTCCCCATCAAGCCAGACTGCGGGGTGGCTGCGGAGCAGAGAGCGGGTGGGGGTCAGGGAGCAGTGAGGATGGAGGGGACATCCCCTCGGCAAGCCCAGGATGAGGAGGAAGACGAGCGTCTCTTCCATCATCACCCGCCCCAATAATGGCTTTATTGCCTGGCTGATAGGAACCAGCGAGATACGTTATCAGGCCTCAGTGTGCAACTGGGATCAGTCCTGTGACTGAAATTAATCCTCCTTTTTTTATTGCTGGGCCACGCAGGTGGCTGCCCAACTGCCAGAGGCTGGGGCGGCAGGGCTGCCCATGAGCCCCGCTATCTCGCCCACAGCCCTTGAAGGCAGCCCGGCGCTGAATCAGGAGGCAGCGGGAACAAAGACACCTTTGAGAGTCCAGCGTGGGGTGGCTGCCGCGCCGTGTTTGATCCCCGCTTATCTCCTCTCCGCTGGCTTTATTGTCCCCCTGGGGTTCAGGTTTTACTGCTTCTCCCAGCACCGCAGCAGCAATCAAACCCAGAGGTTTGCAGCTGGGAGTAAAGTGCTGGAGCAGCGTGGGGGGAGCATTAATGGGAAAGGTCCTGGGCACGTCCCCACCACCACATCCCCGGGGGGTAAGATGGAGCATTGTGGCCCCAGAGATGTGTCCTGCTTGGCAAGGGGTGCTGTGGCTCACCCACTTTGCAGGGCATGGGGCACCATCCACATTATCTCCCCCAGATTCCAGCTTTGATCCTGACCTGCCCATCTCCTGAGGTGTCCACCGAGCCATTCACAAACACAGCGGTGACGCACGAGGCAGGAATTTATGAAGGGGGCATTAACTGATCATGATCCGGGTTTGATCCCAACTACCTGGATGATGGGTGGGACGGGTCAAACAGGTAGAGCCCAGGCTGTGCTGGGGCTCTGCAAACTCCTCATGGGAGCTTAGATGGACATGACCCCTCCTGCACCTGCAGCCCCACAGTGCCAGGAGAGACAGCCTGTGGGACCCACCTTGCAGCCACTGGCCAGTTAAACTAGGGACTGGATAGAGTCACGCTGTACCGATGGCTCTGACACACAAAAGGTGCGTTATTTTGCACACAAAACATATTCAAGGCTAAAACCAAATGAGAGGCTCAAAGGATTTCCAGGACAAATACAAATGTCAGATGAAAGATGGCTCAGCTCTGCAGAGCTCAGCTGCTGTCCAGGCTCTGGCTGGCCGTGAATGCTCTGGCTCTACAAATCCTTGGTGGAGACGTGGGACCAAACGGACCTGAGAAGGCTCCCCTTGGCTAAGGAAAGGAGGTGCCATGGGGACCAGCATCTGCAGGGATGGGGCAGGCCAACCTAACACCCCTTGCAGCTCCTCTGGGAGGGGGGAAGGCCAGAGATGTGTCAGAATGAACTGGAGGGGAAATTTATTCAGTCAGTGTTGGTGGGGAGCACAACACAAAGCAGCCCCAGGCAGCGTCTGGCAGCCCGAGGGCTCTGGCACTCAGCAAGCCCTCTTTGCTGCCAGAGACAGGAGGGTGCACTGGGGAACCCAGTGCCTCAGTCCCTCCCTGAAGCAGGGGCTGCACTGTGGGGGCTGGCTGTACCGGGTCAGGGAAGGGTCCCTCTGAGCAGGTCCTCTTTCTGGGCATGGTCTGTAGAGGATGCTTTGGGGAAAGAGGAGGGAAGAGGAGGTGCCCACCTCCCAGCATTCAGTAAACCAGGACTTCTGTGCTTTCTGGAGCTGGAAATTGTTTTGCCAGGGGCGAAGAAATATCATATTCCCAGCCTGAATTCCCTGCCCCAAAGCAGAGAGCCCAGGGCTCAGCTCCTAGGGCACTTGCATCCTGGCTCTGGGGAGCACAGAAATCCTTCAGACCACCCCGAAAGGATCCTCTATGCCTCCTCCTGCAAGGTCAGATGTGGCCAGACTAAAAATGGACGCAGGAAGAGCGAAGGCACAGAAGTGAGTCTTGACCCCGAAAGCAGCAGGAGTTTGGTCTGTTCAGTTTCTGAGGAGGCTGGAAGGCAGCTTGCTTTACCACCACGCCCCTAAGGGACTCGCTCTTCCCCAGGTAAGATGCTGAGGGCTGCTTGGTCTAGCAGGGAAAAGAAGAACAGAAAGTTCGTCCAAAAGCCAAATAAATTGAAACAGGGTATATCCCAAATGACTACCGATGCAGGGGACCGACCACGGGAGCACAGTCCCTCTGCCAGCCCCAGCTTCTCCATCTCAGTGTCTCCAATTCAGGCTTAGTGCAGTGGTGTCTATTACAAACCTTGTACAGACCCTGACTGCCCTGAAAACCCACTTGGTCTCATGTCCCAGTGCTGACAAAAAAACCCAACTTTCAAACCCGTCTGTGGTGGTGTTGTACAGTTCAAGCCATGACCAGTCCAAAGCCCAGCCTACACAGGTGTGGCTGGCCACCTAACCTGTGATCTCCTCTGACAATACACCCTTCAGCAGCTACTATTATCCATCACCACCGCTTCCCCCCATCACTTGTTCAAGATTTGGCCAGCAGATGAGATGGATTGAGCCCAAACCAATCAGCTTTAAGATCCACCTGACCTTCAGCCACCCACAGCAGCAGGTCAACGTGGACCTGAATTACCAACATCTCTGGCCTCAGACCTGCTGCTCGCTTCCCTGAAGGGCCCTGGCTCCTTAGCGTGGGGAGAGTATGGAGGAAGAGGGTCTCCAATTTCTCACAGGGGAAGGAGCAAAGGGAGGAGGAGAAAGCGGAGTCTGAGGGTATGAAGTATGTTCCAATTTCCCATGTAAAGAGGAAATGATGCCATGTGGCTGCTGGTAGCTCCAGCCTGTCCTGCCAGCGTGCTTCATGGAGTCCTGTTCCCTCTTGTCCTGTGGCAGGTTGTCTCATGGACATAGGCGGCATCTTCCCAAAGGATGCTCAGCAAGCGTCCTCCCAGGGCTCACCACCCCCAGTCCATGCCAGCTCAGCTGTGAACCCATCCCCATCACAACCAACACCCTATAGAAAGGGCAACCCTTTGGGAAGGCTCTCCCCCTTATCCAGTTCCTACCAGAAGACCAGCGACTGCCTCAGCATCGCACCTTTGCTTGCCAACATATTTTCTATCTCCCCAGCTATCTCCTCCAGTGGTACATCCAGGATCAGAGCTCGTCTCAATATCCCTTCAGCTTGGCAGGGCTTGGACCCCCTGATGGGTGCCCAGCATTTGGCTGCAATATCAGTAAATAAATTGCTTTTTTGAATGCCCTCCGAGTCTGAGGCCAGGAGCTCTGTAAGGCAGCTGCCTCCTGGATAATTAGATAAAGCTTATAAAGAATTGTTGGTTTATTTGATACAGTCCTGTCTACTTGATAACAAGGGTAATCCTAGGTTGATATTAACCCACATGCTTTTAATTTGGTTTGTTTAGCTATAGTTCACTTAACTTTGTGGGCTGGCAGATAAAGGAGAGGAAATTAGCACTCTGTCTGCTTTGGAGGTGTTTCTCCAGATGTCAGGGCTAGGACGGGGGGAGGTGGTCTCACCAGCCTCGGGGCCACCACCAGAGGTTTCTTCTGGCTTGCTGGCAGCCCTGACCATTGTCTGTGGGGCAGCACGTGTAAAGGCATTTGCGACTTCTGCTAGCCCCTTGCTTGCTCCACCATTGACCCCCAATTGCTGCTTGCCAGCTGTTTTCCAGCCTGTGTTCCCTGCTGACGCCAGAGCACTGTGCATCTGGTGAGCCTTGGAAGGTGTTGCTTTTCGAAGCAGTTTGATATGACTTGTCTTGCCTGCTCTCCTAGCCCAGCACAGCTCATCAGCCAGCTCGCCGCCGCTGCGGGCAGGATCTGGCCTGGGCTCCAAGCCATCAAGGTGGTGAGTGGGTGATGCAGAGAAACAATGTCCCAGGAAAGCCATCTGAGCACCAGGACCCCCATGGGGAACGCTTTGCTCTTCCTGAGAGTCTGCAGCTGTACATCACCGCTCCCCAGTCCTACAATTCTCCGCTGAGGTGGGTCTATGCACTTGGCTCCCACCGCCACACTGCATTTCCACGCCGATAGCCACAGCAAATAAATCACAGCTCCCAGAAATACTAATAGGCATGGCACCCGGGTGCCAAATGCTCCCTCCTTGCGCTTCAGGAGGTGCTCAAAGCCCTAGACCAGGGACTCGGGTCGGGAGCAGCGGAGCCCGGGCCGGCAGCATCCCCCCTGGCCACAGCAAGGGCATCCCTGCTTCTTCACTCAGGCCTTCCCACCCAGCCCTCTCACTCTGCATTGCAGCACAGGCAGCCAGGCGCGCTCTGCGGCTCCGCAGCTAGCGAGGAAGGTACGGCACCCGCTTGCACCGCAGCAGGAGCGCTTCTCTGAGCAACCCCCAGCACCCAAGCCCAGGCCAGGTTCTTAAGGGCACCTGCTGCCTCAGATCATCTCCCCGGCATCCTACCTCCCCCATACACAGGTGAGAGCAGGGCGAGTGTGTGCAACGTATCCCTGCAGAGCCTGCAGCTTCGGTTCAGGGGCTGTCCCGCTCCTTCCCCCACCCTGACTGTCCCCAGGAAACCAAACTCGACCGTGCCTACAAAACGTATTTACACATGCAGCTAAAGAAGGAATTTATTCCAGGATTTTGTTCTGGAATCCCTGTAAATAAATCACAAGGGTGATCTCCCTCTGGGATGCCCCAGAATAGGAGGCTTTCAGATCCATCTCTTCCAGCTATCTGTCCACTGCTACCTGGAGAGCTAAACATGACCAGCACCAGCAGCACGGAGACTTGTGCTCAGTCACTCTGGAAACCTCAGCCAGGCAGGTCTGTCCATCTGTCTAGGCTGGATGTCGGGACAGGGCACCCAGGAGCCCTGTGGCAACAGCGGGAGGCTCCTGCCCAGCCCACCACCCTCCTCAGAGAAATGAGGAAGGGCTGTGCAGGCAGCATGTCCTAGGCAGCTGCCCCTTCCTGTCCCTGCATACCCATGCCACTGTCCCCATCCCCATACCACAGCCAGGCAGTACGAGCCCAGACACAGCCATAACACGCAGCTGGCACCAGTCCTGGTGACCACAAGGGCAAGGCATGCTGCAAAGGGACCTGCTTCCACAAGAGGAAAGGCACATCTGAGAACCCAAACATTCCCAATGGACTGAAACAAGGATCTGAAGATGGATGAGGAACAGGGTCTGATGATGCAGTCTACGTGGTGTTGAGAGTAACATGAAACAAGGACCAGGGGAGCAGGATCCCTGAGAGAACAAGACTGGAGAGGAGAATAGACCCCAAGATAACCATAAGTCCCCCAAGTCAGAAGTGATGTTCACGGGGAGGTACAGGCAGGTAGGGCAGCTGCAAACACACAAATCTTCATCCTTCTGCTTCAAGGAGGCATCAGCTCAAGCTCTGCACCCAGGTTGGTCCCTCTGATTTGAGACAGGGGGACATTTGGAAGAAAATCCTGAAAGCAGTCAGGATGGAAACCTGGCTCCGAGGAGACGGAAGAAACTGGGCTGCATAGTGGGGGAAGGAGAAGGCTGAAAGGGACCTACAGATCCTCTTCATGTGCAGACCAGGCAAACAAAGAGAATGGATAGCGATTTGCTGTGTTTGGCGTTACAAATTTGGGGAACCAGAGCAAGAAAAGCTTCACAGCAGGAGAAATGCTCTGAAGTACTAAACAGGACAGGCTGGGGAGAAAGAATCCCCACTGCTAAGGGCGCCTCAGAACGGGGAGCAAACATCTTTCAGCAAGGATATTATTTGGGGCAGTGGTCACTCTGGTTTAAAAATCTACAGCTTTGGCAGCTTTTCCTGCTGCCATCTCCATGTGTCTCCCTTGCCTTTACCCTGCTTTGGGCTCTCCAGGGCCCAGTCAAGCAATACTTGGGTCAGAGGATGCTTTTCCTCTCCCTGAGCTACCATAGGAGCCCAGCTCAGTGCTTCCCGCAAAACCCATTGACATGGTGTTCCCGTGCACCCTCGCACAGCCCAAAAGCTCCCTTCACAAGCTGTTCTCATGTCCATGATTTGGGATTTGTCCCCTTTCAGCAGGGTTTTGGAGATACTCAGCTATGGAGCAGATCCTGCACTTCAGAGGGATGGGGCTGATGCACAAATGCAAATTTGATGCACAAATATCTCTACGTTATCACAGCCAGAAGCTGCACTCAGGGCCACAGGGCCAAATGAAGTGGTGTGATCTCACTCTGGTGAAACACAACCCTGCATGAAGGTACCGGGATGCTGAGATGCACTGACGGACCCAGATCCTGCGAGGACAATGTGGCCTCTGCGGAGGAGCAGGAAGGTGTTTCACTACCCAACAAATACAGATTTATTTTTTTTTCTCCTGCTCTTAATGACATACTTGAAGAGCACGCACAGCCTGTAGCACTGGAGGCTTATTCTACACCCTTAGGTACCACCACCACTTCACAGCCGGACCTATCCTGCAGTCTGGGGAGAGACAGGGAAAGGGAGGCAGCCTGGGGAAGGGAACAGCCTTTTCCTTCAACCTGCCCAGGTGTAATTTGAGGAAGGAACAATGAATAGGATGTTTCATGTTAATTCTCCATTTTTGCGCTATTATTCATCCAGCCAGTTTACTAATTAACTGACTTATCCAGCCTTTTTTTTAATGGGTTCCCAGGTTATTAAGACACTAAACTCAGCTAACAAATTTGGACACTCTGCCGGGGATTTATTAACAAACCACACTTGTTTACTGCCCACTGGCCCCATCTTTGCGGCAACCCCAAGCTCAGGGCAGGGTCCGGGTGACACTGTGACACAGGGGTGCCTGTGACAGTCCCCGGCGGGACAAGAGCCCGAAGTCGGTCCTTGTGCCGTCCGTGCCCTG
>NW_009624234.1:0-702 GCF_000690535.1 Cariama cristata | reverse complement strand
AACAGGGAAGAAAAAGCGCAACTTGCCATGTGGAATGTCTCAAGAATTCCAGTGTAGGACCAAAGCATTTTGGTTTGAATCGCATCAAAACATGACAATTATGTGCAGAATTTTCAATTATTTACATAGTACAGTCTCACTAGAGATACGAAACACAGCAAAAGTTTACTGAAATGAAACAAGCAAAGTAAAGGTACTTCATGGTGTTTTATGTTACCAGCCCTCAATAAAAGCATCAGAAGAACATATTAGCAGGGTCGTTCTGCTGCGGACAGGGAAATATTCCTGTAAAATGTGTTGGTTTCAACAAAACTGCATTTTTTCCCCATTGACCAACAAACTGAACGTGTCCTCTCCTGTCAGCCCTAAGCTGCTCCCAGGCTCAGGCACAAACAAGCCCCACTGCGCTGTGCCCAGAGGCCCCAGACCACAAAAAAAAAAATGACCACCAAACCCAATCCCCCCCGCCATCTCCCACATTAACCTCGTGCTCTGGTAGCAGCATTGTTAATCCCCTGCAGAACCCTGGTTTCAGGTGAGGCTTTTGGATAAAGCCACAACAGCCAACACCGGTTATTTCAATCACCAGCCTCAAATATTCATGTTGAGCCGCCCTCCTTCAGGACAAACACCTCTTCCAACTCTTAAAAATGAGCTGTATCCTTGGAATAAAGAGGGAAGGCTGGAAAAAACCACCCCCCC
>NW_009624233.1:279-793 GCF_000690535.1 Cariama cristata | reverse complement strand
CAACCCCCCCCCTCCATCTGCCATTCCCACCCGGTTTGCCAGGAGGAGCTGGAGAAGGGAAGCGCTGAGAAATGAGCCCCGAGTCAAACGCTTCTTCGGGTGGCTTTTGTGTGTCACCTTCCCACGGGTCCTCATTTTGGGTGCTGAGCCGGGGCACGCTGCTGCATTTTTGGGGTCCGAGCCTGGGGCACTGCAGCATCTTTAGGGGGCTGAACCTGAAGCACATCGCAGCATTTTGGGGGTGAGTCTGAGGCACACCGCAGCTTTTCTGGGGTCCCAGCCTGGGGCACTGCAGCAGCCTTCGGGGACTGAGCCCAGGGCGCACTGCAGCATTTTTAGGGGGCTGAGGCTGGGGTACCACAGCCTTTTGGGGGGATGCTGAGCCAGGGACACTGTAGCGTTTTGGGGGGCTGAGCCCAAGGTGCACTGCACTGTCTTTCAATGGTTGATTCTGGGGCACAGGACAGCATTTTGGGGGGCTGGACCCAGGGTGCACCCCAGCATTTTGGGGTGG
>NW_009624233.1:0-226 GCF_000690535.1 Cariama cristata | reverse complement strand
CAGTGCGTGGTGGGGGGGGCGGAGCCCAGGGCATCCCATTGCTTTTTGGGGGTACTGAACCCAGGACACACCCCAGCATTTTGGGGGGCTGAGCCCGAGACGCATCAGTGCATTTTGGGGGATTGAGCCCAAGATGCACCTTAGCATTTTGGGGGGCTGAGCCCAAGGCACATTGTTGCATTTTGGGGAGGCTAAATCCGGGATACACTGCAGTATTTTTGGGGGG
>NW_009624232.1:420-897 GCF_000690535.1 Cariama cristata | reverse complement strand
CAGGGGCAGGAGTAAGCTGTGGGCCATGGTGAGGAAAGCATTTGTTCTGGCCCCACCAGCTCATTCCTGAGGCAGAAGTTTGAGGTTTCACTTCGTTTTCCCAACGGTAACTCAGAGCTGTGGCCCTGGAAAGCCCCTTACCGCTGCCGACAGGCCCTGGCCTCTGTGTGGAGTCCCTACAAATACGTCAGCCCAGAAACGGGAAGGGGCAAAAGCACTGGAGGCCTAGCTATACCTCTGGCCAGCCATCCACCTCTGGCTTAGTTCCCTCGAAGGAGTCCCCAAGTGGTCCCTAGGGAAGTTCCAGGCTCCCCTGCCTACTCTGGAGACTTTCCCTGGACTTCCCTTTCCATCACCATGTGCGTACAGGCAGGGAGCAGCAGCTTCTCAGCATCGCTTGGTGTCCCGGTCTCACACCACGCTGCCGCCCCGTGCCCCCACGGCCACACAGTGCCCGCGCTGCAGCGATGCCCTCGT
>NW_009624232.1:0-278 GCF_000690535.1 Cariama cristata | reverse complement strand
CGCAGTGGGGGGCCGCCCAGCCACGGGAACCGTGTGCTCTGGATTCCCCAGCCTGCTGTCACTTCCCAAAACTGACTCACTCGAGAGCACAAAGGGTCCCAGGGGAGCCTTGAGGGTAGAGACAAGGAGGCAAAGGTGGGGAGGGGATTTCTGGGCCCAGCTCCTGTGGGACCGGCCTGGGAAGTCCCCACAGCCCTGGGCACCAGCCATGCAGGATGCGTTTGCAGCTCTGGGCTGCGAGGGCTCCCTGGTCCCAGCCCCGGGAGGCGGCGGGGCCC
>NW_009624231.1:0-261 GCF_000690535.1 Cariama cristata | reverse complement strand
CCCGGTGGCCTCCCCTCGCCCGGTGGCAACGCGTCACCGTCCCTCACCTGAAGGCCTCGATCAAGCGCTCGACCTTCTGGGCCTCCCCTTGCACCCGAATGTGGGACTGGAACTTGCGCAAAGCCTCGTCCAGCTCCATCCCGGAGAAATCCATCTCGTCCACCACGCAGCTGCAGGAGAACCCGGAGGGAGGGGAAGGACCTTCCCTCCCCCCAAAACCCACCCCACCCCACCTCCGTTGGGGTTCCAGCCCCCTCGCCG
>NW_009624230.1:0-2610 GCF_000690535.1 Cariama cristata | reverse complement strand
TAAACAGTAGACCCAGGTCTTAAAGTTTTACTTCAGCTTGGGTGTAAAATGGAGCTTCTTTTATAGTGCCTGATGTTGTGTCACTTTCTAATAACATGGTTGCTGGTAGTAAGAGGCTCAAAATGCCATTTGTAGTTAAAATCTCTATTTTCAGATACATTGTCTAGCTTATTCATGCAGAGAAGTCATTTTACCTTTTGACCTTTCTGCTGGACTGAACAAAATGAGTGAAGACATATTTTAACAGTCCTTATATTTGAGTGAATTGTGACCGCAGCTGAAATTGCCACAGTCGCCTCTATTATTCACATTAATTTATTTGTAATACACTTGGCCAAACCATTCCATTTTAGATATTTACTTCTTTTTGTTTAGATTTATAGTGAAGTTGAAAAATTAATGAAGTAGAAAATCAAAGCATTCTAGAGCATTTTAATCAGACATAAAGTACCACAACTGCAACACTTCATGCAGGCCCAGGTTTCAAAATGGTAAAATTTTTACTAACAAAGTAATTTTATTCATCTGCTAAATTACTTTGTATTGCAAGGAATAACTTAACTGAAATCTTAAGCGTAAGCCCATGCTTAAACGCCTTGCTGAGGTACGGCACAATTCCCACCACTTTCTCTTCGGGATAACAAGAAATCCTATGGAAGTTTAATGACCTAATAATAAAAAGAGCTTAGCGCCCTTTCAGAGATGCTACGTGTCTTCACTCCTTGACCTCTTCGAGAGCTGAAAGTATCTAAAAGCCTGCTGGACTGAGTCCTACCTGCTTAAGTCTGACCTCATCCAAAAAGGATTTGTTTTCACTGGTACTTTTGAAAGAGCACTTGCTGGAAGGTGGCATGCATTGGTAAAAACAGTATCTCTGGGGGCTGGAAAAACTGAGTAGGTTATAAGGAGCTATCACAGAAGTGGCAATTAAGTTAAGCGTGACATTGATAGACACAAGAAGAGTAGCACATCAATCAGAAATTATTAAAAAGTCAGGTAAATGAGCAAAGGATCGGAAAAAACTTATAAAGGCTAGTCGTAAATATAGCAGGGACTCAGTGAGTAAGCACTGGGCAGGATATATCCACAGCAGCTTTCACAGACTCAATCATGTACAAGGGCAGTGCTGACAAAGCAGTACAAGGTGAATTGGCTAATTCACAACAATCTGCAAATAAAATTGACTCACGAAATTCTATGAGAGTAACGTAACAATTTCGGATAAACAGGTAATGTGATACTAACTGATGTGCTCTTTTTGCTCCCACTAGGTTTATGTGCTCATTATGAGTAACTTGAATGACTAGGTTAATGAAGTTCTCACCTGCATTATGACTTTCTGACTATGTGAAAAAATGTGAAGCCAGAGCTGACAAAATATGAACAGCCACATGAACTTTTCATCTAATTGTTCTTTTTCCACAGATGTCATATAAGTAAAAAAATTAGGCTGACACATTTCAGACTATTCATGTGCATACTCATGTTTTATTGCTTTAAGAAATTCTACTTTCAAATAATATCATTTGTGCATTATGCTTAATTTATTAGGGCTACTACACAAAGAATCAAAATGAGAGTTTCTCTATTATATACATACTCTGTATGTAATTCTGTATATATGTATTCTGTATACATGTAAAGCCACACACATAGGTGCCACTTGCAAATTCACAGTGTGATACATACATTATGGGCAACCCACTGATTTATAATGAGGTTGCAAGTCCAGGGTGACACTAAGACAAAGAACCTAAGGACTATATGTTCCCCTGACACAGAAAACCAGCCTCTTTTTGCTGGCCATCTGTAGAGGCCAAGAGGCTGAAGGCACGCTGATGAATCCGGTCCCAGGCAGGGCGGGCAGGCCATGTGTGCCTGAAGGGCTCTTTGCTGTCAGCCCTTCGCTGCTTCCTTCCCTGCCTGCCCAGCCTTCAGCTGTCAGGGCCTTGGGTCACCCAGAGAAGGGCCACGAAGGTGGTGAAGGGTCTGGAGCACAAGTCTGGTGGGGAGCGGCTGAGGGAGCTGGGGGTGTTTGGTCTGGAGAAGAGGAGGCTGAGGGGAGACCTGATCGCTCTCTACAACGACGTGAAAGGAGGGTGTAGCGAGGTGGGGGTCGTTCTCTTCTCCCAAGTAACCAGTGATAGGACAAGGGGAAATGGCCTCAAGTTGTGCCAGGGGAGGTTCAGGTTGGATATTAGGAAGAATTTCTTCACCGTCAGAGTTGTTAGGCATTGGAACGGGCTCCCCAGGGAGGTGGTGGACTCACCATCCCTGGAGGTGTTCAAAAAACGTTTAGATGTGGTGCTTCAAGACAAGGTTTAGTGGGTTTAGCGGGCATGGTGGCATCGGGTATACGGTTGGACTTGATGATCTTTGAGGTCTCTTCCAACCATAACGATTCTATGATTGTATGATTCTATGATCCCTACAGGAGCTCACCTCAGATCCCACCTCCCTCGCCCAACGTGCCTTCTCTGCCCCGGGCAGTCAGCCCACACAGCTCACGCGCCATCGCCAGCGCACCCGTCACCACCATTCGCATGAAGTATCTGCCTCAGATTAAGAAAAATCACGAGTTTGCCACAAATAGCAAGAGATCACAGCCAT
>NW_009624229.1:0-17450 GCF_000690535.1 Cariama cristata | reverse complement strand
AGCCTTTTTGCTAATCTTGGGCCTGCACTGCTTCAGCAGAGAGCCCCTTAATGAGGGTGAAGTGCAGTTCGCCTGCACAGTCAATTGACAAGACTGATGGGCTCAAGCCGGGAGAAGGGATGGCTTCCCAAGACCCTCCGGGAACAGGGAGCTCTCCCTCCTCCTGCGGCCAGCTTTATCCTTCTGCACATTCCTCTCCCGTCATTTCTGTTGTCAGTTTTCTCTTCCTCAGTTTAGGCGTCTTCCCAGTGTTTCAGCCGTCTTGCCATCTTTTTTCTTTCCTCCCTTGCTCTAAGAGTAATTCTTGCCGGTCCCTGCCATCCTCACTTCTCCCTCTTGCTATCTTTACTTTTTTTGCCCCTTTCCTATTGTCTTTTTTTATTTTTTTCTTCTGCTGTCATTCAATTTTTCTCTCTCCCTCCTTCTCGCCCCCCTCTCACTCCCCCCTTTCCCTCTCACTCTGTGTCTCATTCTCCATCTCGGATGAAGGTAATGAAAATAATCGGGCTTCATTAATTCTGAGCCCTGTGAGATGATAGCCATTTGGAGCCATGTTTGCCAATTAGATGGTCTAAATTAGAAGTGACCTTGGTATACTGCCATCGCTTTGCCTCTCTGAGTCTAATGAAGCTTTTCACTCCAGCACCCTCTCTCTCTCTTTGTAATGGAAATTACCTCCTTTGTCTGGTTCGGGAACCTTGCATTGCATGTGTATTTCCCCCTGGTTCCATGGACATAGGGATAGTAAAGTATCACTTCAGACCCTGTCTAGAGATTTTCTTTTCAAAGCCCCAGGATTTCAGCATTTTGGGGCGTTTACAGAGGAACTGCGTAGACTGTCCATGCATTTGGTCACTCGGTCCGGAGGAAAGTCAGAGCAGGGAGATCCAGTGTGCAAGGGGAGACGGCTGTTCACACTATCCAAGATTAATTTTTCAGACGTGCCAAGAATATGCTTTTGTCACGTTGCCAGGGCCAGCGCAGGAGGGATGTTGCAGCTCTGAGCCTCCGGCCCGTGCTGATAAGCGTCTCTGCAGTTCATCGTCTTAAAAATGTAGTAGATGTGGCAGGAGCCATGCTTGTCACTGCCGTAGGTCGTCACCGGTGAGGAGTGGACCTGCAGGTTGTTCTCCAGATGGGTGACAGGTCTGTAGGTGTCAGAGCGTGTGTGACCTGCTGAGGATACTCGTGGGGCAGGGAGGCAGGAGATGTGGCGTGTCAGCCCTTGGGTTTTTTGTAACAGTCACTCATTGGACCACATTGTCTGTAGAAATGGCCATCGAATTGGAGTGTCCCTGCATGTCAGTGGATCTCATCATCACAAAGAAATGTTCTCTACTTAAGGGCATCTGAATTTCATCCAAAAGGGAGGGTCCTTGGAAGCAGAGAGGCTTGTCCCAACAACTTCCCATCTTCTAAGGCAGATCGTTGGCTTCTCTGCAGTCTGGTCTAGAGGGACGTTCTCCAGCCAGCATCCCCATCTCCAGTAGAGACCACAGGGGAGATGTTTCAAAGTGCGGCACAGGAGGGGCTGCCACAGGCTCTGGCCCAAACTTCCCCCTCCTTCGCTCTTTACCCAAGCAAATTCCCTGCCCCACCAAGCGGGATGGGGACGGGGCAGTTGAAGCAACGGGTGCGCCCTGAGTGCCTGCCCCAGCATTAGGGGTTTTCTTGGAGACGCTGACTGTAGTCATTGAAATACTGATAAACAGAACCTGACCCACGGATTAGTATCCAAATGCCGGCCTGTCGGAAAGAGCGGGTAGGAGTGAGCTGCCAGTCCCTCCCCACCTCCTGGTTTTGTTTGGACAGAAAGGTCAAGAGCGATGCAGGTTGAGGGGACCATTTGCCTTCTGTGCGATAACACTAGGAGAGCAACCTAGAGGAGACCGCGGACGTAGGAGCAATGGGGGGACCGGGGCTCGGGCTGTGCGCACAGGTGGATCTGATGTGACAGAGGGTGGTGTGTCCACGCTGGAGGGCTTTGCTGGTGGCTTGTGGGCCAGAAGATCGTGGCTGCAGCTGCAAAGGGGATACAGTTTAATGCTGGATGGAGCAAAAGAAGTATGTACAGAAGGAAAGGGAGAAGACAAATCACATTTGTCAGATTTACATCTGTAGGGTTGGGTTTTTAATAATGGTTCACGTTGACTGACGTGTTGCCATTGTGAAACAGTTGGTGTTGAAGAGACATTTAAACAGGGAGATAGAGGTATTGACCGGAGCTGAGGATGGATGCCAGGATGACATGTCAGGTATTGCCTGCTCAGGTGAGAAGGAGATAGAGAGCGTTTAACAACTGCACACACTAACACAGGCTGTGCTCAAGATAAAGACATTCCTCTCTATCACCAGAACAGTTAATGCCATTTAAATACATCTGAAATACAAAATACTGTGTCGTAGAGCACCGCTCCTTGTTTATCTGTCGGGTGGCCATGGCCTACTAAACCTTCCTGCCCCCTTGGTACTCCCGCTATTTGTTCATATTAAAAGCTGCCGCAACATGTGAGGCATTTTCTGCACATACAAGGAAATGGTGTATCCTCGGACAGGTTTGCAGTGTAAGAGGACAAATAGTTCAAAATGGGAAGTCCGGAATTCAGTGTAAATGCAAAATGGTTTGACACATACAGCCTATTTTCACTGTTTTTATCTTTGCTACCTGCTCGGGGGTGGTCTTTGAGGTTGAAGAGACAGAGTAGTCCTGCCCTGGAAAATGGCATAGGAAACAGGCGACACTGTCAGGAGAAGCCTGAATGGTGCTAAACCGGTAGAGGACTACAGCGGGTCCAGTTGCTGAAGCAAGACCAGTGCCTTATTTTCTAGGTTTTGCTTCCCAGGGCCAGCCCTGTGTGGCTGTCTGGACTGCCTGCAGTTGCCCTACATCCATATTCAGAATTTCTAGTTTCCTGCACTTTTTTCTGAGCTTTTTTCTGTTTGCCTGTTGGGATTTTGTGCCTGTAGCAATTTAATGTACCACAGCCTTTTTTTTTAATTCCCACTTTTTTTTTTTTCCTTTTTTTTTTTTTATTGTGGAGGGAAGGCTAGAAGTAGGGTGAGAACTGTGGCTATGGAGATGCAGGTAGATAAAGGTAATTACTTAAACACATATAGGGCAGGACTTACTGGTTTGGAGACCCAGATTAAGATGCAGAGGAGCATGTGAGGTTGATGATTATATTTCGGGGAGAGTTAATTGACGGAAGGTGAAGGCAGACAAAGAACCGCTGCTTACTGCCTTCTTGAATCCCAATCAGGAATTATGATTAAAGACGCGGCGAGACAACAGAGGCCTGATGAATTGGTGTCTTTTTTTTTTCTTTTTTGCCGTCATTCACACTTGATTGACTTCAACCTTTCAAGTGCAAAAGTCTCTCTTTTCCATTATTATTCATAGCCATCTGAGTTTTTCTAATTAAAGTGTATGAAAACAATTACTGATCCGTCGTACTGAGTGTAGTAGTGGGGATGGCTGCCTTACTGTAGCGCGTATAAAAAGCCCACAGTTTTCTATAATGATGTGCAGCTGAGGTGTTAGATAATTTTATTCTTTTTCTACTCTGTTGGGGTTTTTTTTTAATTTCTCATGATTTATTTTTCATAATTCCTAAAGATCCTAGGAAAGCGCTCTCCCTGCTGATAAAGCTGAGAGGGATGGCTCCTTCTTGCCTTCCCTCCTCGGTGTCCCTGCTCATCCCCCTCTTCTGAGCCTGGCTACCAGGAATTAACCAGTGACCTTTCACGTCTCCCGACCCACCACCCACAGCCATCAGATATTCCTGCTTAGAGTAAAAGGTGGAATGAATTTGGTGTGCTCAGCTTCCCTCCTGGTGATTTATCAGTGTCAGCTGCCTTTCCCGCAGATGTGTGTGGGACCCAGCACTCACCTCTGTGCACCGGCTGTCCAGGTAAAGGGAGGGAGCCCAGCATCACTGCCCAGGGCGATTTGGAGTCTGCAACCACTCATATGTGAACATTTGTTTCTGAGGTTTTTCGTGGACTGCTTTTGCTTCCATTCACTTAGTGAAGCCAAGGTCTAGTCTGTGTTTGCTTGGATTTAACATGTGTGTAGATAAGGAAGATTTCGTGTCCTGCACGTAGGTTTACCTTCAGCTTCACGACACATTTGCTCATACCTCACGTGGTTCAATCGGAGCCTTGCGGTCCTTGACTTTGCAAAAAGCAAATGCATGCAAAAAGCATGCAAGTAACAGCCTCACTCCCTCACTGCCTTCTGAAATCCAAGGTTCAAATGCCCTCTTAGTATCTGACAGAAGGATGGAGAGACTTGCTTTTCTAGGAAACATAGCTGTCTAGGAGTGTTTATTTATGCCTCACTTTCACAGCAGTCAGGGGCTGGGAGCAGAAGCACTGCAAGCATTGCAAGTCAGCATTGGTTTCTGTTCCTTCGAGTACCACGGTCCAGGTGAAAGGGAAACGCTCCCTGAGCATCAGCAGGGTGAAGCGTGCAGCTGCTTGGAGCTGTAGAGGCGTCTTCACTTGCCACAGGCATCTAACCAGTGCTGGCAGCCATGCGCTGGAGTACGGCAGGGGTGATGATGGTGGTACGGGTCTGTCTTTCCAGCTGCTGCTCTGGGGAGAAGGGCTGTGGGGCACCTTTTCAGGTGGTGTGAGATACTGGCTCTGGACGTTCAGAAGCGTATTCGTTGTCCTGCCTTTGATGACAGCTACCTGCAAACTGCTAGTGAGGTAGCTTGTATGTTCTGTGTGTGACCGGGTGCACCCAAAGAAACACAGTTTTCCAGAAAAAGATGAGTGTATGCATTTGACTCTTTCAAAGAGCATCTCTAGTTGAAGCACGCAAACTCTCCAGCTCTTTAAAAGTGTTGGTGTTCAAGCACTGCCCTGGTTATGATGGTGCAGGTTCTAGACAAACACTTGAAGAGAGGAGAAGGGAACGCAGGAGTCAGGGCAAGGAAAGGGTTACCAAAAGCTTTTCATTTTGCAGACAATTTGCTGTCTTTTTAGTCTTTCCTTATTCATGCTTTCCTTTGTCACCTCTCTCCTTATTTGTACTTTTCTTTCTCATGCCCCTCCTTTTCCTGCATCGATACACTTTGAAAACAGTGCTGCAATGCTCCCTAGTTCAAGATTACAGTGTACTTTACGAGGTATGATTTAATTAGGGGCCTTATTATGTTTTCAGCAGCTTAAGGTGGGCCTTTCAACTTATCTACCTAATTGGTTGCACAAGAAGTTTCACAGCCCATGACAAAACATTGTCAGTGATCAAAGTCTGAATTCTACATAAAGGAAAAATATTAATAATAAGATTATTCTTCAAGTGTGCACTGCTAATTATGTCCAGAATGTAACTGTAGAAACACTTTTGACTGATGTGAGCTTTGTCTAATAAATACGAGTCTTCAGTGAGCTATGAAAAGTGACGCCTCTGACTTTACAATACTGATGTCGAATTTTGCCACTGAAGATGTTAAAAATATTTTCCTGTGTTTTTCTTCTCCTCACATCCTTTCCTCCCTGTCTCCAGGTGACAACACCTGAGGTGATGATGCCCAGCAGCATGTTTCTCCCAGCAGCCGCTCCAGAGAAAGATGGGAACTCTGCCACAGAGGAGCTGGGGAAGCAGCCTGGTGAGTGCAAGTCAGTGAGGTCCACAGGTCCCAGCACTCCCCCAGCTCCCACCACCTGGTCAGGGACTGTGTCTGGGGACATCGCTGCCTTGGGTGAGCTCCATGTGCCCAGCTGGTGCTTAGCCGGGCTGTCTCCCTTTTGCCTGTGCCACAAACAGGCTAGTGCCCCGGGTGTCCCCATGGCAAGGCAGAGCAGGGCGGCTCAGAGCTGAGAAGCGCAGCTCACCATCACGTGGAAATGGTGTTGAATCCTTGCAAAGGAGAAGACCAGATGTGAGCAGTGAAAAGCAGAGGTGGTGAAGGGCTGAGGGGGTTGGTAAAGAAATGCCAAAGGTGGCAGCTGTTGGCCGCAGACTGTGCTACCACCTCTGCTGTACTTGTCCTGCTGCCATCATAGCTCAAGTACAGATGCTGGGCACACAGTTTGGGGAGCTTTGAGCTGCTGTGGTCCTTGTCCGGCCCAGATCTCCTCAGCTTTTTTCATTGCCATGCTTTGTTATGAAGACATGGCTGTAAATCCATGGCTATTTAGTCCAGGCTTTGTCATGTGATATGAGAGCATCCCAAGAACATCGTTCTGCATGGGCAGAAGTGTCTGATCTCAAACCTGGCAGGGAAGCAATGCCAGTCTTCCTTCTGGAAGGAATCTGGGAATGAAGACAGCTGTCGTTTCCTTTCAGGCAGACGGCCCCAAGACAGTGATGCTGGTGAGGCAGTACTGGCACAGGCAGGGTACCTGATGCTGCCCTGGGCAATGGGATCCCTCTTTTGGCCTCTGACCATGTCATGCTGTCCTTTCTGGCAGGACTGTGCTCTTAGACCCTGGAAAAGTGGCAGTGCCCTGAGTGCTTGTTCCTTCTTCTTCCATCCTCCCTCAAACGGCACCCTTTGAGCTGGTACCAGCAGGACCTGGATTTCATTCCTGTTGTTTCTAGCTTTGGTAGGACCAAGAGTCAAATACTACGTTCAGTTTGATGAACCTTCTTATTGGAAAATAGGCAGGGCATCAAAGAAAAACAGCAAAGACAGACAGGTGGCTGAATGGCCTTCACTTAAAATGAAGAATTAAGGATGATAAATGCACTAAGGGAACGTGTGTTTTTGAATAATTTCTAGATATTCAAAGTGGGCAAGAAAGTAAATTAGGTAGGTTTATGCAATGGGCCATGATGAGGGTAATGGGCTGCTGATATTAAAATAAATGAATTAAGATAGAGGAGTAATGTTAGGAATACCTATCATCTTGCAGAGGAAAAAACACGGACGTATTAGGGACAAAAGGAGGGTGTTGATCCATCCTTGTGTGGTGGTGTAATTTTCAGGTTTGCTCTAATTTTGTTTTCACAGAGGTCCCCGAAGACTCAGGAAAGAGTCTTTTGCCATCAGAAAGTGCAGAGCACAGCGGAGATCCCAAGCCCGTTCTGGCCGACCAGAGCTCTGCCAGGGAGGACTCCGGCTTCCTCTGCTGGAAGAAGGGCTGCAACCAGGTGTTCAAGAGCTCGGCAGCCCTGCAGACACACTTCAATGAAGTTCACACAAAGCGGCCTCAGCTGCCGGTATCTGATCGCCACGTCTACAAGTACCGTTGTAACCAATGCAGCCTGGCGTTCAAAACCATTGAGAAGCTGCAGCTCCATTCCCAGTACCACGTCATCCGAGCGGCCACGATGTGCTGCCTCTGCCAGCGCAGCTTCCGAACCTTCCAGGCCCTGAAGAAGCACCTGGAAACCAGCCATCTGGAGCTGAGCGAGGCCGACATTCAGCAGCTGTATGGTGGTCTCTTGGTCAATGGGGACCTCCTTGCTATGGGTGATCCTTCACTTGCAGAAGACCACACTATAATAGTCGAGGAAGATAAGGAGGAGGAGAGCGACTTGGAAGATAAGCAGAGCCCGACAGGTAGTGATTCAGGGTCGGTGCAAGAGGACTCCGGCTCAGAACCAAAAAGGGCCTTACCCTTCAGGAAGGGCCCTAACTTCACTATGGAGAAATTCCTAGATCCCTCTCGCCCTTACAAGTGCACAGTCTGCAAGGAGTCTTTCACGCAAAAGAACATTCTCCTGGTCCATTACAATTCCGTTTCTCATCTGCATAAACTGAAAAGAGCCCTCCAAGAGTCTGCTACGGGGCAGCCCGAACCTACCAGCAGCCCAGATAACAAACCTTTTAAGTGTAACACCTGCAACGTGGCCTACAGTCAGAGCTCAACCTTGGAGATCCACATGAGGTCTGTCCTGCACCAAACCAAGGCTCGCGCTGCCAAGCTGGAGGCGGCTGGGGGCAGTGGCAGTAGTAACGGAGCTGGCAACAGCAGCAGCAGCAGTCTCTCTTTGGGTTCATCGACGCCAAGTCCAGTGAGCGCTAGCAACAGTAATACAACCACCAACACGAGTAATTCGGGCACAACTCCTGTTCCCAGTCTGCTCAACCAGGTGTCCAGTGACAACGTGGGAATTCCTCCTTTAGGTAACCCTGTAAGCACTAGTATCTCCTCCCCTTCGGAGCCCAAAGAGGTAAACCGAAAGAAGCTGGCAGACATGATTGCATCCAGGCAGGAGCAGCAGCAGCAGCATTACAATTAATTAAAATTCCTGATTAATTAACAACAACAGCAACAACAACAACAACAGCAGCAGCAGCAGCAGCAGCAGCAGCAGGCTCAAACCTTGGCGCAAGCCCAGGCCCAAGTCCAGGCCCATCTGCAACAAGAACTGCAGCAGCAAGCTGCTCTCCTGCAGTCTCAGCTGTTCAACCCAGCACTTTTACCGCACTTTCCAATGACCACTGAGACCCTTCTGCAGCTTCAGCAACAGCAGCATCTTTTATTTCCTTTCTACATCCCCAGTGCCGAGTTCCAGCTCAATCCAGAAGTTAGTTTGCCTGTCACCAGTGGTGCGCTGACATTGACTGGTACAGGTCCAAGTTTGCTGGAGGACCTGAAGGCTCAAGTTCAGCTCCCACAACAGAGCCATCCACAGCTCTTACAGCAGCAGCAAGGTCAGCTCTCCTTGTCACAACCTCACTCTGTCCTTATACAACAGAGCCAGCACCCTGAGAAGAAGAATAAATCTGTAGTCAAGGAGAAGGAAAAAGAAGCCCCACGGGAAAGGGAAAGTGCAGAGAGGGGAGACAATAATGTAGCATCTAAGGAGTCTCTGCCTGATAACTTAAAGCCCAAAGAGAAGAAGGACTTTGTACCAGGCAGTAGTTCAGAGCCCTCCTTACTGCCTCCACGTATTGCCTCTGATGCAAGAGGGAATGCCACAAAAGCCTTGCTGGAAAACTTTGGCTTCGAGCTTGTCATTCAGTATAATGAGAACAAGCAGAAGGTGCAGAAGAAAAATGGGAAGACAGAGCAAGGCGAGAACTTGGAAAAGCTTGAGTGTGATACGTGCGGCAAGTTCTTTTCAAACATCCTCATCCTGAAGAGCCACCAAGAGCATGTTCACCAACATTACTTTCCCTTTAAGCAGTTGGAGAGATTTGCCAAACAATACAGAGAACACTATGACAAACTGTACCCGCTACGGCCTCAGACCCCAGAGGCACCACCACCGCCTCCACCACCCCCACCTCCGCTCCCTCCAGCACCTCCTCAGCCAGCCTCTACTCCAACCATTCCTACTTCTGCCCCACCGATTACCTCTCCTACAATCGCACCAGCCCAGCCGTCTGTGCCGCTCACCCAGCTCTCCATGCCAATGGAGCTTCCCATCTTTTCACCACTTATGATGCAAACCATGCCACTGCAAACGTTGCCTGCGCAGCTGCCACCCCAGCTGGGTCCCGTAGACCCTCTGCCTGCCGACTTGGCCCAGTTGTACCAGCATCAGCTCAACCCCAGCCTTCTCCAGCAGCAGCAGAACAAGAGGCCACGGACGCGGATCACTGATGACCAACTCAGAGTCCTTCGGCAGTATTTTGATATTAACAACTCCCCAAGTGAGGAACAGATCAAAGAGATGGCGGACAAATCCGGATTGCCCCAGAAAGTGATCAAGCACTGGTTCAGAAACACTCTTTTCAAAGAACGCCAGCGCAACAAGGATTCCCCATACAACTTCAGTAATCCTCCCATTACCAGCCTGGAAGAATTGAAGATAGACTCGCGGCCTCCGTCTCCAGAACCTCAAAAGCAGGAGTACTGGGGAAGCAAGCGGTCCTCCCGTACACGCTTTACTGACTACCAACTCAGAGTCCTGCAGGACTTCTTTGATGCCAATGCTTATCCAAAGGATGATGAATTTGAGCAGCTTTCTAACTTGCTGAACCTCCCAACGCGTGTAATAGTGGTGTGGTTCCAGAATGCCCGTCAAAAAGCTAGGAAAAACTATGAGAATCAGGGAGAAGGCAAAGACGGAGAACGACGGGAGCTTACAAATGACAGGTATATTAGAACAAGCAACTTGAACTACCAATGCAAAAAGTGCAGTCTAGTCTTTCAGCGCATTTTTGATCTCATTAAACACCAGAAAAAGCTTTGTTACAAAGATGAGGATGAGGATGGACAGGATGATAGCCAGAATGAAGACTCTATGGATGCAATGGAGCTCTTGACTCCAACCAGTTCCTCCTGCAGCACACCAATGCCCTCGCAAGCTTACAGCACACCCACGTCTTCAGCCAATGCAACCTCCTCAGCTTTTCTGCAGCTCACAGCAGAGGCAGATGATTCCTCCGCCTATAGTTCTAAAGTAGAAGCTACAGATGAGAAACCAAAGCAGTCTGAACCTCCAAGTACACAGCAAAACCAAACTCAAGAGAAGCAAGTGCAACCAAAGCAAGAGTCTCAGCCGCAACAGGACCAAGGAGAACAAAAGACAAGTTCAGCACACCAAAAGATTTCACAATTATCCTCCCCCTCTTCATTGCAACAGCCACCTCCTCCTCCTCAGCCCACTCAGTGCTCCTTGTCACAGTCAAGCCCAAGTCCATCTCAGCTCTCACATCTCTCCATCAAACCCATTCACACATCCACCCCTCAACAGCTGGCAAACCTACCTCCTCAGATAATCCCATATCAGTGTGACCAGTGTAAGCTGGCATTTCCTTCCTTTGAGCATTGGCAGGAGCATCAGCAGCTTCATTTTCTGAGTGCACAGAACCAGTTTATCCACCCCCCATTCCTGGACAGAACGCTGGATATGCCATTCATGCTTTTTGATCCCAGTAATCCACTACTTGCCAGCCAGCTGCTATCAGGAACATTACCACAGATTCCGGCAAGCTCAGCCACTTCACCGTCAACTCCAACATCCACAATGAACACACTGAAGAGAAAGCTGGAGGAAAAGGCCAGTGCAAGCCCAGGAGAAAATGACAGTGGGACTGGAGGAGAAGAACCACAAAGGGATAAACGTCTAAGGACAACCATTACCCCAGAGCAGCTGGAAATTCTTTATCAGAAGTACTTGCTCGACTCCAACCCAACACGGAAAATGTTGGATCACATTGCACATGAAGTGGGCTTGAAGAAACGCGTGGTGCAAGTTTGGTTTCAGAATACCCGTGCACGGGAAAGGAAGGGGCAGTTCAGAGCTGTAGGGCCTGCCCAAGCCCATAGACGGTGTCCCTTCTGCCGAGCTCTTTTTAAAGCAAAGACAGCTCTTGAAGCTCATGTCCGATCCCGTCACTGGCATGAGGCCAAGAGAGCTGGATACAACTTGACGTTGTCTGCTATGCTCTTAGATTGTGATGGGGGACTCCAAATGAAGGGAGACATCTTTGATGGAGCAAGCTTTTCCCACATGCCACCAACTAGCAGTGATGGTCAGAGTGTTCCTCTCTCCCCAGTGAACAAGAGCATGGAACTGTCACCTCGGACTCTGCTGAGTCCATCCTCCATTAAGGTGGAAGGGATAGAAGACTTCGAGAGTCCCTCCATGTCCTCGGTCAACCTGAGCTTTGACCAAACAAAGCTCGACAACGATGACTGCTCATCTGTCAACACTGCAATCACAGACACTACAACAGGAGATGAAGGGAATGCAGACAACGATAGTGCAACAGGGATTGTAACCGAAACCAAATCAGCATCGGGACCCAGCGAAGGTCTGACAAAAGCTGCCATGATAGCAATGTCTGAATACGAAGATCGGCTGTCTTCTGGCCTGGTCAGCCCAGCTCCCAGCTTTTATAGCAAAGAGTACGACAATGAAGGTACTGTGGACTATAGTGAAACATCCAGCCTTGCAGACCCCTGTTCACCCAGCCCTGGTGCAAGTGGTTCAGCCAGCAAGTCTGGAGAGAGCGGGGATCGGCCCGGACAGAAACGCTTTCGCACTCAGATGACTAATCTCCAGCTAAAAGTTCTTAAGTCATGCTTTAATGACTACAGGACACCTACCATGCTGGAGTGTGAGGTCCTGGGCAATGACATTGGACTGCCAAAGAGAGTTGTTCAGGTCTGGTTCCAGAATGCTAGGGCAAAGGAGAAGAAGTCCAAACTCAGTATGGCCAAGCATTTTGGTATAAACCAAACAAGTTACGAGGGACCCAAAACAGAGTGCACTTTGTGTGGCATCAAGTACAGTGCTCGACTGTCTGTACGTGACCATATCTTCTCTCAACAGCATATCTCCAAAGTTAAAGAAACCATTGGAAGCCAGTTGGATAAGGAAAAGGAGTATTTTGACCCAGCTACTGTACGTCAGTTGATGGCTCAGCAGGAGCTGGACCGGATCAAAAAAGCCAATGAGGTTCTTGGTCTGGCAGCTCAACAGCAGGGCATGTTTGATAACACCCCTCTGCAAGCTCTTAACCTTCCTGCTGCATACCCAGCACTACAGGGCATCCCTCCAGTCTTGCTCCCAGGCCTCAACAGCCCATCCTTACCAGGCTTCACTCCATCCAACACAGGTGGGTATGGATATTATCACACTGCTCAGAGACACCGCTTCACTTGAGGCATCTTTAGCACAAACGGATGTTCCCTTGAGAATTACTGGTGATAGGATACCTGGCTCTTTAGTCGAGCATGTTTACTTGACAGCGAATAAGCAATAGGTATTTCATCTTTAATTCCTGAACTCGGGTTTTCTAGCAAAGTCTGAAATAGAGCAAGATCTAGACGTCTGTTTCGTTAGCACAGATTAAAAATTCTGAAGCACATTCAAGGAAACGGAAAATAGAGGATTTATCAAACGGAACAGGAAAAGGACTAATGTGCTGAATGCATTGTTCATGATACCTTTCCTTTTGTTACTAAATTCAGTTTATGTAGTGCCATCCCAGGTTTTCAATAATTCTAAACTGTTTCTAGGGAAAAGTGTGATGTCCCTGGTAGCACTGGTGACAGAAACCTGGAGCATTTTATGTAACATCCTTACGGTGACCTCCAGGACAAATCCCGATGCAGCTGTGGATTGGGTTTTCAGCAATGACTGGGCATGACCTGAAAGTACCTTTTCAACAAACAACAGTGTAGTCATGGGACAAATCTACTTTGTATTTTAATAAGATTTTTCTTAGCCATACTACATAAAAATTAAACTTGGCATAGTCCTTTCGATGGCCTAATCCCAGATATTCGACTTTGGTTTTTGAGGATGCTCATTTCCCTTGTACCTCGTGGATGGGTGGAAAATACAAGATGCATAGCAAACACTGGCAGTAGAAAATACTGCTCAGTAGAGTAGCAGTGACCTAGAAAACTTGATCCGAGGTCCTTATTTCACCCCTGCTACATCTGTGGCATCCCAGAGATGTGCCCCTATGTCCGAATTGCCACTCATGACAGAGTCATCGATGTTCTCTGGGAGGCTTGCTTTCACTTGGCAGACTCCTCTGTTTACTTCTGATGATCCCTCTTCAAGTTGACTTTCACCAGGGCTGCTCTACATTTACAGAGATATCCCAAGAACTGATTCCAGTGTCTTGTCTTGGCAACAGACTGAGTCTGTCTCGGGCTGGAAAGCCTGTGACACCATCATGCCTGGTACGGTTACACCATATGCCGCTGGGCACCTGTGTTTTCCACTCTGCAGCAATACAGGTCTACCGCTCTTAGACAGTGTCCAGAAATGATAACTTTCTCTTATTGTACTAAACTAATTGGCTAATGATGACTTACAGTCCATGGTGTGAAGCCTAAGTAGGATCTGAGCATCTTCCTGGCTTCTTACTCAGAAATCGGAGTGCTATCAGTCTCCAAAAAGACTTTCTGATGCTTTTATTCAGCAGGCTGACTCTGAAGTTCCTTTTTCAACAGATTGAAAAACTCAGTGCAGATGCTGCCAGGTAACATGGTTGTGTCACATTAATAAAATTGCCATCTTCTTTTGTCATCCAGGAGGTAAATCTTGGGATAAGCAAATCAAAGCCTTAGACAAACGGGTAGTAGGTAGTGTGAGCAGCTACGTGGAACTTGAACAGCTCATCTGACATTCACAGAGTGGCCGCAGAGTGGCTCACTGTAAATCACATCGCTATCACCTGAGGTTTGTGTGTGGTTGGAGTGACATTGGTTATAACACCCTAAGGAGAGCAGTAGAGACCCATGACTCAAAACAGGCATCTTTCTCTCCCCTTGGAAGTGGCTGTATTCACCTTTTTCTCCATTACTGCTTGTCTCTGAAATATCTTCTCTTGACAAATGAAAAAGGGTTAGATCTCACTGTCTTTGTTGGGTTCCGGCCATTACAAAGATGATCCGCTCTCTTGGAGTTAAGATCCTTTTATCCACAAGAGCAGCAGAGGGGATTGCCTTATAGTACGGTTGCTGATGTCTGTGTCAGAAGATCCCATCAGAAAGCAGAAGAGATCAGAGTAAGTTTTTCTGGAATCTGGAAAAGCTTTCTGCTGGCAGTTAGGGCCTCTGCAAGGCTTTTTTGCATAGTTACAGAACTCTTCCCACGACCCCCAAAGTGAAAGTAAAATCGTTCTTGACTATAGTTGTAGGGTAGGTCATTGTAATTAAACCATTTTTAAAAACAGTTGCTCTCTTAGAAATTCTTCTCTTCAGGGCTGCTGCCCGTTCCTGCTCCTTGAATCTAGTCCTAGCTACATGCCTGAAGGGCATCTTTGCATCCCAGGACTTTTTCATGCGATACTTCTATACTTACCAAAGATCTCGTTTCAGAGGCCAGAACTAGGCCAAGAGGATCTCTTTGGCAAGGTCTATTGTCAGCCTATTGCAGATAGCTCTGTGCTGTTTACTTAGTACCCCAAATTTATAACAAGATCTAAAATTACTTTTTTGCACTTCAATCTAGATTATTGCTTTTATTTTTCTCCAAAGACCAGTATGTGTCCTGGGGAGATGGGGCTACATAGTATGAATGTTAAAAGCAATCAGTGACTGCCTAGACAGGGCTAAGCTATTTAGAAAGTCAAACAGACTATTTGTGGCCTTTAGATAAAGCTCCAAAGGTCAGGCCATCTCGGCTCAAAGCCTGTCGAAGCAGATAAGGCTGTGCATCCAGGAATGTTATGAATTAGCCGCTGCTCCTGCGCCTGAACCTCTCAGGGACTGTTCAACTAGGGAACATCAGTTTCAATGGCATCTGTCCGTAACATGCCCTTATCTGAAATCTCTAAGACTGCTGCGTGGAGGCTCGCTTCATATGCTTCCTACCTTCACAGGTCATTGTTGTCTCAATACCACATCAGCAGCAGATGCGGGTTTCAGACGGGCTTTGCATCAGCCACCGCTGAATTTTCCCGGCTCTTGGCCGCCCTCCTCCCAGCCCTCCTGCAGGGCTGCTTTGCTGGGCCGGCCTCTGCAGAGCCGCCACGGCTTTGTCTCCTGCCCTTCGCGCGGGAGGCCAGCGCCGGGTGCAGGTTTCCAGCGTCGGTGGATGAATGCAGCGCTGTAGACAAATGAGCTCTTTATACCAGGGTGTAGTACAGCCAGGTTTTGAAGAGTGCTTTGTTCCCCTTAGCTGCCAGCTACTGCTCAGAGCATGATGCTGCAAGAAAGCGGTTCCTGTGCTGTATGTTGAAAGTATGGATTCCTTCTGGGCTACACCAACTTCACCAGGCATGGTGAAGTGATGGGCTCTTGCAGTGCAGCTATGCAGGCAGCAGTCTGGGGCTTGGTGTCCAGAAGCCTGAGGAGCACGTGTGTCTTTGCACAGAATTTACATCTTGTGACAGCTCCCTCCATCAGCCTCTGCCCCAGGTCCTGCCATCTGCTCTGGCCAAGGACCTGGGTATCGGGCTGCCTGCTGGTGGCAGGGATGAGATGGTGGCAGATGCCTACACTTGTTCCTCAGGATCAATTACGATGATTTAAGACCTCACCAGGATAAATGGGACAGCTGTGGCTCAGAGCGAGCTGTTGACCCCGGCCCCTAGCTGTGTTTGAGTCCCTTTCAGACTGCCTTCACAAGGCAAAGGAGCCCCATAGCAGCTGGATTTCCCTGCCAGGAATCACCACTGTGCACAGCGATTTCCCTGCTGGCATGCTTCCCCTCGGAAAAGACTTTAAGCTGCCACCATGCCCCACATCATCCCCAAAAGGGGCAATTTCTCCTCTCTCACTGGATGTATCACAGAAGAGGTGCAACCTAAAATAAAAGTTACCATGCCTCCGTGGCTGATTCCTAGTTCTGCAGCTGTTCATACTCAGACCACCTTTGAGCAGTTCCCATCACAGCTGTAGGGACTTGGGCTTTGTTAATGAAAGGTTAGATTCTGTTGAACGGTTTTTTGGCTAGGGTGGGTCCTGCAGCAGGTTCCTGGCTCCAGAGCCATGAAGCGTACGGGGCTGCACCAGCAGAACGTTAAAGCTTTGTTCCATTTTTATTTTCCCCAAGTGGCATTGAGAGACTTCCCAAGCAAAATGTTCCTTTTTAGGAGCATGTTTGCCAGCTGCAGCCAACGTGACTAATGGATGTGACTCCGGGAGCCACTCTCCTCTTGCCCCCAACTACTGTCAGCTGTGAGAGTAGAAGCTGGCACTGTGTTGTTACTGGCTATGCCTGCTGTTGGGAAGATGGGCAGACTTCACATTCCACCGTTAATCCATCTCCTTTGTGAGGAAGCATCACGACACTCTTAATTCCACCCAAAACAGGACATTTGTGCCCTGGGGGCACATCTGAATACCACATAAACTCTGAAATTATTCAGAAGCTGTGCACCCAGAGCCTCTTCCATTGGAAGGAAGGAAGGGGATGCATTAGAGGTTTGTGGATTCGTGAACATCAGCCTAACAAGGACAAAATAACTTAGGTTTAGCCTGTTTGGTTCTCTCCAGTTACCATGACCAGGACTTTCTAGGCTGTGGAGATTTTAATGAGACTGACAGTATATAGCGTTATGGCCGTTTGGCGTAGCACATTCCTTCTGCTGGAGCCCCTGGGCCAAAGGACCAGTTAGTGCAGATGTAGGAAAAGTGCTTGTCCCTTCAGGACATTCATTCGGGAATTTCAGAGGGGTCAGTAAAACAACAGCTGCACTGAGCATCCCACACGGCTGGTGGGTGTCCCCGGCAGAGGCACCACATTTGGTGCCGCTGGGCAGCGTGGCCGAGCTGGCCATTTTTTTTTGCGGAGGCACGTCCCCACGGCACGGGGCCTCGGGGAGCGGGGAGAGGAGCAGTCGTCCCAGAGGAGGCGGGAGCAGCAGACGGGCTCTCCGGCCCATGCTGCTGTGGCGCGTGAGCTCGTATCAGTTGCTGCCCGGTGCAGAGGAGACGGCGGTGCAGGGGCAGTTGCAAGGTGGTCTGGGGTCACCCCGTCTTGTGCTTTCTGCCTGCCCAGCGCTGAGTGACTCCTCACTTCTCTCTCCTCCCTCTTGCAGCTTTAACTTCTCCCAAACCCAACCTGATGGGCCTGCCCAGCACAAGCGTCCCTTCGCCCGGCCTCCCCACCTCTGGATTACCAAATA
>NW_009624228.1:10479-23847 GCF_000690535.1 Cariama cristata | reverse complement strand
CGGGGTGGGTGGCCGCTGCATCGCTCCCTTGAGTAAAATGCACCTGACTGCAGGGGGAATTAATGATCAGAAGTTAATGATGTTTCTTTGTTTTGATTGCCATCTGCTGGCAGAAGGACGTGTTCATAGCCATTTCACACTTGTGCCACACAGTTGTGTTTTGTTTGGATTTTTATTTTTTATTTTTTTTTTTAACCAAAGCTGTGCCGCATTAATCATTTTGCATGTGTTTGTGTGTTTTGTTTCTGAATGCTGCAGAAAAGTCTGGATGTCTGAATTCGTAGAAGTGATGATGCCTGAGGCGGAGCTCACAGCTGTCTCTGGGGCTGGAGGGGCAGCAGGGGCACCCAGCTCAACTGCCCCGGCTCTGCAGGGGAATGTGCTGTCCAGCTGCTCCTTTTTTCAAGCTGGGGCACTGCTGCCTGCTTTCCCCTCCAGGAGCCCACAGGCTCTGCCTCTGCTGCTGTTTAACTGCTACCCCACGACAACCAGTGATCCACTACTTGAAGCAGGAGTAAGTAATCTACCTTGCTGTTTTGTCTTAGAGCTGGAGAAAAGGGGAAGGGGAGACATGCACCCCAAGAGTGTCTGAACTGCGAGGGGACACAACTGAAAACAGCATAGGAAAGCAAAGGGCTAAGGAGTCGGTAGGCGGATCACAGGGCTGTGCATTGTACGTGCCCAGGCTGTGGTGAGTAGACGTGACCTCAGTACAGACGTGCAAGTATTTAGAGCGCAGATACTTGGATGCAATTGCCTGCAATGGGAGGAGGAAGAATAGACCAAGCAGCCAAAGCTTCCTGGCAGTGCAATCTGCTATACTGTCCCAAAACTTGCTCTGAGCCCCCAGTAAATGAAGTTGTACCGACTCTTCAGCCCAGACTGCTTCACCCACGGAGAGGCTGTTGAGCCATCATCTGTTCCTGGGTGGTTACAAAGGATGTCTGCCTCCACTGTCAAGCACTGGTCTCAGGGGTGGCATCCTCAACACGCACTTCCATGGAAACAACTGATCTCTCACTAGTGTTCCTATGCCCCACCATGAATGCCACAAAATTCATCTGATCAGCATGTTAAATACTTAAACTCAGGTGCTGAATTAAGTTCTGCCCTGGGAAGTTTCCTGTCTGAAGAAACATGCCAGCAGCTTCAAAGAAAATTTGATCTGCATTTATTTACCCTCATGCAGGAAGGTACAAAATTCAGCCTAAGTGACAGAAATTCATAAGGAGTTGACACCAACAAGACCTTAAAAGTGAAGTTTGAGTTTTACCTGGAGGAATGGTTGGAAACTGCATCTTTAATATGATCAAGTATCTTGTGTACGGTAAATAAAATTAGATGAGCCTCAAATTCTAATTCTGTTGCTGTCAAGTGTAATGTGTCTGCTTCAACTGAGAAATGATAAATGCAGTTCTTTAATTTCAGTCCTGTGCAAATAGTATTAAAAGAATAGTCCTGATGCTGGAAGATCAGCATCTGCTAGAAGATTAGCATAGGCTGGAAGATGTATTTTTGTGATCTACGATGGCATTTAATACTTGCTCTTTTCCAAAGATAAACTGAAACGCAAATACCTTTCCCAAAGGCACTTTTCCTAGTATTTGTTGTTTGTGCAGAAGCATCCAAGATGGTAAAAGACCATGCACTTATTCAGGAACGTGAAATTAAGCTCTAGGTTTGCAGAACACTGGGGAACCTTTGCATCCCTTAATTGGACAAAGGCTGTATCCTTTTCAGTGATCCCCACTTGACAAGGCAAGGGAGAAGGCACACATTCACCTGCTGCTCCCAACTGTGTCCTCCTGCCAGACTCACCCCTGCACTTTCTCCCAGGAAGTTGCTAGAGTTCAATGTGAGCAAAACCAAGCATTTTTCTTCATCCCTTCTCTTGGAAACAGCCTGAGGCTTATGAATGAAAATTTCCTGAAGTTTGTATGGGAGAGCTTGAGGAGGGTGCACATGGCTGGAAGGAAAGCATTATAAACGGTGCCAGGGGCTGTGCACACAGCAGTGCTACACTACACTGCTGCTGCCAGTCCCATGTGAACCCAAGGGCACGTGTTCACTCAGAGCGCAAGAGCCTGGACATGTCCTGGCTTCATCTGTGAGCACAGCTTTGCTTCTGAGCTGACTCCTCCAGCGTGAGGGAAAAAAAAAAAAAAGAGTAAAATGTTTACCCTAAAATGTACAATGCTTTATTTCTAGCACTAGTTGCTTTGTGAACATCTTGCCTTAGCCCTTTCTGTGCACCGCTCATCGGCGTCCCGGGTCCTTTGCCAGCAGAAATGTTCTGTTGACAGCAGGCCAGTTCTTCCTTCTTGTTCTTGGGTACATTTAGGATGATCTTTGTATGTTTCAGCCCCACACTTGCTAATAGGTTATACCTTCTCCTCTCCTGTGGGTCCCCAGGGTTAATTATACCATGATTAGTCTGGTTTGCTGTTTCTCTGTATATGATGTGATTCCTTAGGAAGGGAGAATCACACAACTGCACAAGCTAAACAAAACTTACGCGAAAGGAGTTAGACAATAGCACAAAAAAAAAAGCTCAAAACCATAGGACAAGAGCAGATACTGACCATTAGACAATTTCACTGCTGCAGCTAGGACAAGTGAGACAATATGTGTCTAATCCTAGGTAAGTTGCAGGTGCAGGTGATGCATCTTCACTAATTTTGCAGAGATGGTTGAAATCAAGCAAAGATAGGTTCAAGGCCTGACAAGACTTGAGGTCTGATATAGTGAATTAATGTTATAAAGCTCGAGGTCTGTTATGAGTATGGCTGAGCTGCAAGGCTACCATTTCTAGATGAGAAAAGGCAAGTGCAAGACCTCTTATGACCTGGAATTTCAGAAATTCTTCTGTTTCTGTGATATGTTTGTGGTGAGCAATCACCCACCTTCCCCTCCAAGGACTTTCCAAGAGTTAGGAGGAATGAAGTCCTTCAAACACCCTACAATATCATGGACTTTGCAATGGGAGGTCAATAGTTCTGATTATTTAGATAGCTTCTAAAGAATCTCAGCTTTGGTACCTTTATTATGGGGCTCACAGGCCTGTGTGTTTTCCTATACTCAGATGTTCAACTGTGTTTGAGATAATGTTTGCCCTTGTTTTACACATCCAGTTGTCAGTGCTGAAGCTCTTCAGTTTTGAAGCAATGAGCATGAACAAGAAAGCAGCCTGGTGCTCTTGGCAAATATGCACTGAGGCAGAGCCTTCTTTTCAGATGTGTGGCTTTTGCAGAATTATCTGCTTATTGACCTCTCCGCAACTCCAGTGTTGGAGTCATCTGAAATAATGGTGATTTTTCTATTTTTCTTGGTACGGCATTTTTGGAAAGCTGAAGTAGTTCCCTTGGCGTTAAGTATAACTGCAGTCATAGCTCCACTTAACTTTTTAGCTACAACTCAGGTTTCCACAGCAAGGGCCAGCCTGTGCCACCGGGCACCTGGCTTGGGCAGACGGTCTTCCTTGGTGAGGCGTTGGTGCCCTCCTGCCTGGGCTGTACCCCTCAGCCCGGCCGAGGAGTGGGTCTGTGGGAGGCCATAAGCCCTCGTGGAGGGGAGAGAGGGTTTCTGTGGCGTTAGCAATGTGCTGTCTTCCCGGCAGGACAGTTTAGTAAGAAACGTATGCTTTGCAGTTCTGCTTTTTGCTAAAGGGCAGAATAAATATTGAAGTGCTGGTAAGATCCAGCCGAGCTGTCTGAATAATCTAATAAATTGCATTTTTTTTTCAGCAGGAGATCAGCTGTTTACACCGGTCCATAATCGATCTCTAGCAAATAACACATCCACTTACCATCTTTTCTGTTTATAGATATGCCAATACGGACCTTTCAGCCCTAGGGACATGGAGGATGAGGTGGCGTGAGATGTTTCCCTCCTCTCTACTTGCAGCGTTATTGTTTACATAGTCACCAGGATTAGGCACATGCCTAGTGGGAGCCACTGCAGGCTGATTGAACCATGGAACTTTGCATGAGCAGCTTTGACTGGTGGTCGTGGTGTGCTGGCGAGCAGAATAGCTTGCTAGGCAGAACTGATCCTGCTCCTGCCACTGCAGTCTCAACAGTGAAATCTGACAAGGGAACTGGCTCAGCATCACTGCAAGGAGAACTGTTTGCAGGAGTTTGCTCTAGGGCTTGCAGTGGCTGCTACAGGGAGCATGGTGGCTTTGGGATGCTGGGGACCTGCTGTGGTCTTGGACCTCTGACTTCAGGGCAGACATTTTGGAAATATGGTATATGACACCTGGGGATCTGCACACCGCTTCCCCAAGGACTCTGTCCTAGATCCACCTACCTTGTGTGGTCTGCGCCCCTGGAACTGGGTCTTGGTGCACCTGCTTTTGTGGCTCCAGGGCAGACCAGACCTCGGGGTTTCTGGAAAGCTCCCTGATACACTGTCTGTGATGGTGTGAGCCTGAAGCATTCCAACAGCTGATCATGGAAACCCAGGTGTAATAATTCAGTATCAGAGAAGGGTTCTGCCCTTCTCCAGTGGCTCATGTCTGGGCAATGTAGCCTTTTGTGCCATGGGGTAAGAGACTGAGTAAAAGGAATTGGGTATCCTCAGCCAGCCCTCTGGAGAGGCCGCACACTCTCCTGCTCCAGCTGCTTCTCCCTACCATACCTCATGCTTGGGCAGGAGATCAGAGGAACCAGACCATTGCTGTGTGTCCTGTAAATGCTGTCCCAAATGTCTCGGAGGGGGAGGTAATCCCTGCCCCTGCCCCTCTTCCTGTCACAGCAGATACAAAGCTGGGACAAAACGTTCTCCTTGTGGTCTAAAGTTGCACTTCCTAAGTCTTCTACATGCCCTTCTGCAACAGACACATCTCTGCTTAATACCACAGCACAAGAGGCTCTGCTGTTCAGCCTGGTCCTTCCTTGGCACTGTGGAGGGATTGGCAATTCCCACAGGCTCCCCTCCAGCTCCCCCCCATCTGACAATTGCTCTGAGCTGTGGGGCACAGCACCTTTTAAAGCTTCCTACCCTCTGCCTGAGGAGCTCCCCGGCTGCTAGGCACGAGATTTTGAGGTCTGCACCCAGCACTGAGTGTGCTTTGGCCCCAGAACAGGTGTCACATACGTGCTCTGGAGTCCTGATGCACATCTGGGTGCAAGGCTTGTTGGGTTGCAAACGACGCAGAGCCCTGGGGCGATGCAACCCGTCAGCCGGGGGATCTGGGTGGTGGGAACTGGCTAACAGCATCTCCTTTCTGTCATCTGCACAGCATGATCTGCCTCCTTCTTGCTCGCTGTCTGTATGCCGGAGCACACAGAGACTTAAATTGCTAGCGAACAGATGCGTTGGATATGCAGAGCACGTTGCCGTACACATGGCCAGTTTTACTGCTAGGAAGGCTTTAGTGGCTGTGAAATGAGATAAGGTGAACAGCGTTACATTGGTATCAGTGAATAAAAGAATCGAAAGTAAGGGCTCTGCATAATAACAACAAAGATGTATTAAGTCTGATGTTAGATGGTTCATGAAATAATTAACGTTTCCAAGTGTGTCCTAATTTCAGACAAAAGTGAAAATACAACAAGATGAACAGAAAATGATGGGTTATGCTTTTGGAACAAGGCATTTTAATTGAGCCAGATGGGCCCAGATGTTTCCTCCCACTCTCTGACTGAAATGATCACCTATTCAGAGAGAAATGTTGTGGGAGAAACTGTAACAAAGATGCAAGAGGAAATTTTCCGCAACCAATGATTACATTAAGGGGACTTCAGGCAGCTCTTACTGCTCTAGTGAGGCTAAATGTGTATGAAAATAGGAACATTTGAAGGCTGACTTAAAGAGATGCTTAGTGCTGCTCACACTTCAGTTTGCATTTTGATCCAAGAGAAACTTTATGATCAGTCTCCTCTCTCATCAACTGGCTTTCACTCCAGGTTTCATTTTGGTCATCTGCTCTTTCTGTTCCTGGTTAAAGCAAGCAAACCTCTTCTCTCTGTGTTTCAGCTCTCCTGGTGAGTTTGATAACAGCAACTATTTTTCTTCTAATCCATTTTTAGAGTTTGAGTTTGAAGTTGCACCTGAGAGGAATCGTTTTATATCATTGTAACATTTGATATAATCAACCTAACCAGTGACCTCTGAAGAGTGTCTCACACCGTAAAGGTCTCTGCAGATGCATTTGAAGCTGCTAAGGGGTTATGCGTGCATGGGGAGGTGCGAAGCATACATGAACCCCTATGCAGATGTGTCCACAAGAAAAAGTGGAAATTTAAGACTATAACATTACGAGTCGGGTAGGTGTTAGGCAGATGTTGAGGCCATCAGGTCTGGAATGAGTCTGGATCTGTCTGTCCTGAGTGACCCCTTGCTAGCCAGCCTGTGGTCCCTGCTCTCCTCCTCAGCCTCCTGGCTGCAGTCAGTCACATGCGATATGATCAGAAAGAAGGTTTGGTTTATTTATCTGCCTCAGGCTGCGGTGGTCAGGTGCAGGGTTGTGTGGCAGTTGTCCTTAGACAGCCCTGACTGCATACCTTAGTATCCTATTACTTGGTCCTCCTCTTTGCTGCCCTTGTCCTTCCCTTTCTCAGCTCAATCTCCTCCCAAGTAAACAACTCCCTCCAAATTACTCCTTCTCCACTGGCTCTGGTTTTGCTGCATCCACACCCAAGTTTGGTATTTCTGATACAGTTATCCAAACAATCTCTGTCCTCTATGCTATTACTGATGCAGTTCCCAGGTCACTGCTGGCCTGGCAAGAGTTATTCCTCCAAAGGTCCCCAAGGCTCCTTTCCCTGTGAAGTTCAGCCCCTTCTTACATCTCTGAACGGCCTGTGAGACCCAGCCAGTCCTCACGGTGACCTGGAAATTTCCATCTTCTTCCTCCATCACACTCTGTCCTGAAGAGCTGGCAGAGTCCCCTGCAAGGCTATGTCCCAGCGTGTCCATGGATTACCAGTACTCCATCTTCACTCCTCTTTACCACAGGAGGGAGGGAGGGAGGAGAGGCAGAGCGCAGCCGCCCAAGCCATCCCTGCCATCACCTTGCAGGCAGGGCAGGAAGGAGGGTGCGACTCATGAGAAACAGACACCACTCAGCTGCCTTGTCACTGACTTTTAATTGAAGTTCCTATAGTATCCTGATGTCCCCAGTCCATCTTGTGAGACTCCGCTGGAGACTGGGCACAGCACCTCCTCCCTCACATGTCCTCCCAGCTGGATGGAGATGGAAGCACCCAGCTCCATCTTCCCCTCCTTGGACAATGTGCCACCCCAGAGCTGGGACTGGAGCTGAGGTATCAGCCACTCGTGTGCGCCCCGGACATCGGCCTCATGCTGTGGGCGGGCAACGGCTTCCTCCTGCCTTGCAAACCGCGCGGGGGTCATTCACCAGGGCAGCCCACAGGGGTGTTGCTGGGAAAGCAAAGTAACCAACTTTGGCACCAAGAAAGCCTTCTGAAAAATACCTGCTAGGTCTGGGGGTCAATTCTCCTCTTTCAAATGCTCTCAGAGTTAGGAAAAGGGGCCTCTCCCACCCGTCCCAGTCTCCAAAGTGCTCCACTGCCAGCCCTTCGGTTGGAGATGTGGCTCTTTGAGTCCCACCACACACCAGGGAGGAGCTGATGGGCCTTGGATGGCGTGTGGTGGGCCTCCCAGAGAGGGCCACTGGTAGCCCTTCCTCCATGAGCTGCGTCTCAATCCAGCTCAGCTAGGGAGGAGGGCAGGGGATTATTGGTGAGTACTCCACTAATTAACACTGCAGAGTGGCATTTCTGTCTCGCGGGTGTGTGACCCTGCTCCTCCATTGCTGGGAAACAGTTTCTGCTAGAGGATTCTTCCCCAAGCTGGTGGAGCAAAAACCTCCAGGGAAATCCCCTGCTTCCTTCTCCTCCCTGCTTGATGAGAGTATTTGACCCAGAGATCTGGGTTTTCTTTACAGCCAAAAAGGAGACTGTTTCCCTTGGCTAACCAAGGGCAGCATGTTTCTCACCGCATGCCTAAAATGCTATTGCAGAATGGCAGAGGAACAGGCACAAACACAGCGTCTGAGGTGGTGCTTGAGGTGTGGGAAGATGCTGCATCCATCAAACACAACCAGGTTCTTCTTGAGAAGGGATTCTCTAAATGAGAGCAGTGGAGAACTGGACAGCACGGACCAACCAACATCCCTGCAGAGGCTCTCTCCTCTTCAGCTTTCTTCCGAGCTCCTGTTAAGCAGTGTGGCCAAGTGATGTTCTGATGCTTTCTGTGGGGGCCTGTCTGCAGGTCTCAAATGGTCTAGAGCTGTACTGATAGCATAACAGTCCCTGAGACAGGCTGCCTTGTAGTTCCTACTCATTATCTAGCAAAAACTTAAAGCTGTTTGTTAGACAAGTCTTTAGCTCTGCGCTGAGTCCCCGTATGTGGATTAATCACAGAGAGCCCCAGGGAGCCAAGTTAATACTCATATTCAGTTGTTCCAAGCAACACTACAAGCCAAACAGCTGTTAAAAAAAAATAATCTTATGAACTCCTTTCCACCCCCTCACACCTGTTACCTAGTAGTTTACAAAATCTCCTTTCTGCTGATGGGAATAAAGAGGCTTAATTTCTCTCTCCTTTCAGCAGGTTTCTGGGTAGGAGTTAGTCGCACAGAAACAAAAATTACATCAGTTCCTGGCCCGATCTTGATATAGGAAGACAGTACTCTCTCCCATCCTGGGTACACCTGCAACGGGGAGCTGATCAGCAAACAGCAGCTGGGAGGGAGGGAGATGCAAACGCTCCCTGCGTGTCCTCAGGCAGCACAGCTGCAGAAAAACACAAACCTACCTTGAAATAAGCCTTAGTAGCTGATTACCTGCAGCTATCTCTACCACAGGATCTCAGAAGTGCTGGAGATTCATTTTGGAAACTGACCTGCGGGGTAACCACCAGTCCTTCCTTAAGCACCTATGTTACGATGCACAGAAGTGGGTGAACCACAGCTCCCAAATGGAGAGCGCTCACTGCCTGCACCCCAGGGATGTGGAAACACTGTTCCCTCAGCTTTGGTAACCCAAATGCAACATTACTGATGATTTGGACAATTTGCCCCTTGTGACTGCATCACAGGCTTTCTCTGGGTTTTTTGGTTTGGTTTGGTTTGGTTTGGTGGGGTTTTGGTTTGTTTTGGTTTGTTGCTGTTGTTGTTTTGTTTTTTTTTCTCTTGGAAATACAGGGCGGTGAGAAAATGAGATGAAGACAAACTGGAGCACTGTAAGATACAATGGTTCCTCAGCAGACTCACAGAAACTGTCCTAGGAGTGTAAAAGCTATTCTTATATCTCTGTTTCATGTTGGTGTTTGAGCACTTAGTGTATGAGGTACTACAAGAGACACTGAACCCTAATCAACCAAACTAACTTTCAAAGAAAAAAAAAAGGATCTGCTTGACAGTGAATCTGAACACAACATTTTTTCCCCGACCAAGGGGTTCAGGCATTTTGAACCCTGGCATTCAGCAGCTCTCATGTGGAGGGACCCCTCCGCAGGATCCTGTATTTCAGAGAACTCCCTTCAAAGCAAGAGTCAATTGCTAAATCAGGCCCAGAGGAATCTGAATATTTATTCAGCCTTAGCTCTGCCCCTTTGAGAGTGACACAGCAGCTCCCCATTGTGAAAACCTCTCTGCTGTCAAGTCAGCGGGACTGTAGCTTGGACTGGGAATTGTTCAAAGAAACCCTGAGGAGCAGCTTCTCCTGTGCTCGAAACACCGTGCTCTGCTCCCTGGCAGCCTAGAAATGGGCAGGGATGTATCTGCCAGTATCTCTACACTCTAGTTTCTTCCAAAGGAAATACATCCCACCACTGTTGGTAAAAGAATCTGGTCGCCTCACTGGGTATAAACTCAAATTTTATTTTTTTGGAAGCAGAAATGAAAATTCTATAGCAGTCCTTAATTTCCAAAATAATTTTAGTTTTTCATGAAATGTATGATGGTCAAATCTTCCTGTGAAAATAGCTGATCTTTGTTGCTGTCACAGTCTGTCAAGGACATGCCTTCTCATGGGACAGGTCACAGGTAAAGGCAGAAAGAAATTATTTTTTTTTTTAAATCACAAGGGCCAAGTCGCTTTAATAAATGTCATCTGGTTACCAGCAACACAGCATTGAGCGAACAGAAGCCACCTATAAATAAATGATAACTAGCTTTTGGCTTGTGAAAGGAAATGCCTGCCTTATCACTGCAGTTGGCATGGCTCCCAATGACGGCTCTAGTTCAGCCCTGGGAGGACGCATACTGTTGGCATGTAGGATACTACCAAAACGAAAACGGCACAGGTACTCATCTCCGCAAGCGGCTGCACCCTGGTCTGCCACCTCCCTCCGCAGAAAACCACAGCTGGGGCTGTTTGCTGCAGTGAAGCACCTGCCCTGTCCTTGCTGCTCCCACTGTGCCGGTGGACCAGGCAGGCAGGCTCAGCGGCAAATGAGAAAAACTTGTCCCTGCTGATACAGCCTCGACTCTGCATCACCAGGCAGTGTGCGGCTCAGAGGCGTCTGCTTGGTTTTCTGCTGTAGTCCTGCAATCTAGTGACTAGTGCATGGAGCTACTGGCTTGAACATGCAGTCACTTTAGAAACGGGCTCCCGAAAATGTTGCCTTCTCCTTTCCTCCCAAGTTTCCCTTCACTGTAGAAGCTGGCTCATGCTAACCCATGGGCTGTCTGGGGAAGCCAAGTTTCTGAAGAGTGTCATCCCCTTGTATATTTGGGCATCAAACCTGCTTCCACCACCACGCAGAAGCCCTCCACGCTGTGCAGAAACCAGGCACCTCCAGCGGTCAAGCCCTGGCCTGGCGACAAGTCCCACCAGTGAACCACGAGGTTGGGCCCCACGCCAAGGCAGCCACTGGCAACCCTGTGTCATCTTTGGTGAGGGCTGCTCATGCCTACAGAGTTAAAAGTGATGTTCTTGTACCACCTGAAACCAGGGCATGGACTGAGCTCTCTTACTTCTGAAGGCGAAGGCGCTAGAGAGGAAATTGGCTTTAAATGGATGACCAAAGGCTACCAAGCAGTTAGCACAAGCGCTGTCCTTGAGCACTGCCCACCGCATCCTCTCCTGAGCAGTGGGTGGGAGAGGAACCTGTGGGTGTATCATCATGGGCTGCCTGTACACCTGCTATGAATCATGGTGGGGGCTGCACGTGCCCTTTCGAGGGGCTTTGTGGGGGCCAGGGGAAGCCCCTTGCAGGTGAGGGGCTCTGCACCGCCTGCCTTGGAGCTGAGGGAGCTCCCTGAGACAAACCCCTTTGGCAGCAGTGTATGTGCCAGCCGGCATCCCACCACCATGGGATTTCCAGCACCCAGGAGAAAACATGCCATGCCTGAGCACCTCTCCCAGAAACACGATTCTGAGGGTTCTCCCAAGGAGAAAAACCTCTTGATTCAGGTCACTGCTGCTTCCTGCATTTCGTAAACAACTTTCGTAAGGATACCACTTGCTTCAGGCATGCAGTCAAATGCCTCATGAAAAGTCAGAGAAACCTGTGCCAGTTTGGATCCTCTGTGCAACCACCCCCCCCCACCCCTCCAAACAGATCCTGCTCTAACAATGGCACCGCGTCTTCCTCCTTGTCCTCAATTAGCGTCAGGTCTAACAGTAACTCGATTTGGGAGTTATACTGTTTTAATGATATGATAATCATTCTCCCTCTGCCCTACTTCTAGGCTCTCTGGTGTTTGGAAAGGTCAATGGTTTAATTCCTAAAGGAACTGAATATATATTTCTTTTGTATCTGAAGAACTGAATAAAAAAGATGGTGATTTTTTTGACAGTCTATATTGAGCCCCCCCTAAAACTTCCTTGTTAGTCTAGTTCCTCTGGTACACCTGCATCACGTGGACTTTGCAACTCCAGCGCAAAGAAGATCTATCAGCAAAAGACATCTTTTGCCAGTTGGTATATAGCATCTATCTTGTCTGTGGCAACACAGCTTTTAAAGAACACTGTTTTGTGAAAACAGAGGATGCAGCATCTATGTGACAACAGCCAAAAGCGCCTGGAGGGAGTAAAGCTGTCCAGGGAGCTCAGTGCAAGAAGGCAGAGCGACAAGAGTGTGCAAGACAGCTCAAGCGTGGGCTTGCAGAGCGACAAGAGTGTGCAAGACAGCTCAAGTGTGGGCTTGAGAGCACCGGTGAAGAGACCCACAGCTGTGCCTTAGAGAGGATGCTGAGAGGAACTTCCCCAAGGACCCTGGGGGGCTCTGGCTCCAGCTGAGCAGAAGTACTGAGTGCTGGGAGGACACATGTACCTCCCAGGAACTGCCTGCCCTGCCTGAAAAGTGCCATGAGTTGGAGGGAGTTCTTTTACCATGCCTTTATTTCTGTTTCAGTGATGATAAGTTTTCTCAAGAGCAGGTTGTCTAGTGCCTGTTCTGACAAAAAGCTGTCCCCAGTAAGGCTCATGATATCTTCAGGGCTGCACCGTGGCCACAACAGAGAGATAGATAAAACATCGCTTATGTTGGCACAGACTGAGTGGGAAGGTGGAGAAATAGGGTTCAGTCCAGCAGTAATGGTTGGGTGACTTGTTCTGCTTTCCTTGCACAGGTAAGAGGGAAGGAGGTTGGTGCCTACTCTTCTTCCTCCAGACTCAGCAGGTGTAACATCAGCTCTGTGGTGACCCTAAATGTCAGGCAGGTTCATGAGGATGCAGAGCATGTGCTGTCGTTTAAGCAGACTTCCCAGCCCCTGGTCTCTAGATGAGAACTGAGTTCCAGGGGTTAGCTCAAGAGACGGCAGACTTTGCAAAGGAACTGAAATTAGAAGGAATATATTGAAAATGAACTGTGTATTGCAGCAGGTGAATTGAAATGAGTACACTATAAATATTAAACAGAATAAATAGCATGTGATATAAATTCTATAAATATAACAGAAGGGAATATTTGTACTGAACATTTTGAAAGCTTGAAGATGTTAAAATACCACAGATGGGTAGCCAAACATTGCACAGACTTCTGATGCAGCCTAGTTTTGTTCCTCTGGTTTTACAAAAACTAGCCTGGCTCTCTATCTTGTAGGCAGTTTGAGAGTAAAGCAAAACAAAAAAAAATATCTGCACTACTTCTAAGGCTTCTTGCTGAAGACTATGTTCTCTGGTTCCTCTTTTCTCTTTGATCTAGCTTAAGCTGAAAGTCTTAACATAATACTCATGATCCTTCAAAGAAATCTAAGGCCTCTGAAAGAAATGTAAAAATGTATTGCCTTTGTAACTTTCCTGCTTCTTTTTGTATATACAACTTTGGGATAAAAGCAGCCACTCTGTGTTGTGTTTGTACAACACCCAGCTCAGCATATCTGGTTCATCTGCGGCGTTTCTGCATTCTGCTGAAAAGCTTGCACACCTTCCCTATGTTCTCCAGGCAGCC